>NC_133399.1:44705352-45007195 GCF_047511655.1 Castor canadensis
TGGCAGAAAAACAAAAATACAGTATTTTCAGTAAAACATTGTAATGTAAAAGAACAGCTCCAGGGGATTAAAATTAATGAATGTCATTCTGAGTTTAAATTGTTCATAGAATTAATTACTGTTCACATTCTTAGAATGCTCAGGGGAACTAACACTGTGTAAGTTATAGTTCAGCCAGCAGAAGCAGCAGACTGGGGTGAAGTTTAGTAATAGTTAGATCATTAGATCATTTGAGTTTAGTAGGAGAAATAAAGATGAATAATTGGGGGCTAAGGGAATTGAAGTCAAGAGTAAGAGCTAAAAGTTTAGTCTTATACGAGCCTTCTTTTAAAATCATAGTTGAAATACAGAGGACAAAGTTAACACAGTCTTGTCATCAAAAGGAATGTAAAGCCTTTTCTTTGGCTTACTGTCAGCTGTCCTATATATTCTCAGAGAAGTTGTTAATATTTGAAGGAAAAGATCTTTTTCAATCTAAATTCAAATATCTCCATTGATTTTAATATTAATTTAATTATGTTTACTAACAAGATTGTGTAATGTAGTATTGCACAATGCATTTCAAGGAAGTACTTCATCTTCTATATGCATCTTTTGTGAAAGAGGTTATGGTATTCTATTATGCAATAAGTAAAATGAGGCCATATGAGGTTTAGTTTTATTAGTTAATTTGATGGACTTTTGAGCCCAAGTATTTAGTTAAATATTATTTATGCATTGTGTATATTGTGTATCTGTGATGATATTTGTGGGTAAAGTTAGAACATGAATTTGGAGTAAAGCAGACATTTCTCTCTAATGTGGTAGACATCATTGAAACCTTTCTTTAAACCTGACTTTAAGCTCAGTATTGATTTTATTTTACCCTCAGACTTGGAGTCAAATTACAACTTACAACTTTAAGTTTTCTAAGTCTAAATTTCTTGTCCTCTGCTTGTAATAATCCTTATAACAAAAATGATGCCAAACAACCAATGAGTGGACAAAGAAAATATGATATGTACATACTGTAGAATATTATTCAGTCATAAGAAATGAAATGATGTTGAGTGAGATAAGAAAAATCCAAAAAGCCAAATATCTTATGTTCTCACTCATTTATGGAGACTAGACCTAAAATGATGATTTTTTGATAATAATAATAATGAAACAACATGAATGTAAATGGGTAACTGCCTGGGAGGAAAGCGGAACAAGGAGGGGAAAGGAAAGAATATTAAGGAGTGAAGAAGATCAAAGTATGCTACATATATATATATATATGTATATATATATACATATATATACATATATATCATAAAACAGTGTAAGGAGATCTACCAAACAATGTTTGAAAGAAGGGAGAAGAAAGAGAGGGGGCATGGGAATATAATGCAGGAGATGAACTTGTTTAAGGGCTGCTGCATGCATGTATGGAATCATCACAATAAAATCCCTTGTATTATTAATTTATCATATTGAAAACTCAACCATAATGTTCATATGAAATCACAAAGACCTTCAATAGTCAATGCAAACCAAAATCATGTTAAGATTCCACTTCACCCCTGTTAGAATGGCTATCATCAAGAATATAAACACAGGAATATTCTCTTCTTTCTTTTAGGTTTCTACTGAGAAATCTGCTGTTATTTTTCTGGTTTTACTGTTATAAATTGTTTGATGTTTTTCCCTTATAGCTTTCAATATTTTTTCCTTATTCTCTGTGTTTGTTGTTTTAATTATAATATGCCATGGATTGCTTCTATTTTGGGCATGTCTGTTGGTGTCCTAGAGGCCTCCTAGACCTGGATGAGCATCTCTTTCTGGAGACTTGGGAAGTTTTCTGCTATTATTTTGATCTGAGGGTATAACTTAAGAATAACAAATTCACCAGTCCAATGCCAAACCAGTAATTTATGTGAAATATAAATCCCTTGTTAGTATTATCTATAAACAGAGGGGTGACGGGGAAATAAAATTGTTGCATAGGTATTAAGTTTTAGGAAATAAAAATAATGGTAATAGAGGAGAAGATAAAGAAGGACAACAGGGAGAGGAGAGAAGATGTGTGGAATGTGGGGGTTTCAGGGTAATAATACCCTAATGTGTGGAAAGGTCTGTTGTTAATTATGGCAGAATAGGAAGGATAGGAAAAATATAAGATGGCAGGAGAAAAAAACACTCATTGAATGATTTGTAAGGAAGAGATAGATAAAGTGGGGTGAAATGGAAGAGGAAAAGGAAAAGGAAAGAAGAAAAAAGACAAAAAAGTTGAAAAAAATTGGAATAAAAGGATAGACAAATAGAAACTTCAGCAAAATGGAATAGATGTTCAATAAGTATTCTGGACCCTTCCCCCAAGACTGCAGTTTTCACGTATTCCCTCTGTGTTCCTTTAGAGAGTGGCTTTTTCTGGGTGCTTGCCCTCCTTAGGATACATATGCTTGCCTGAGTGGCAATCAGTAATGCCCCTCCACATCAGGCTGGTTTTGGTGGCTCCATTCAGGAGTTTTAGCCACAGGCTCCTCTTGGTTGGAGGCAAGTGGTTTTCTCCAAGGTGGTTGTGGGGGTCTGAGCAGAAAGCTCTGGTCAGCCTCTTCCACTAGGCAAGTCTGAGCTGTAGCTCAGGTAGTCTAGACAAAAGCTTTTCTTTGGGAAAGGCAGTCAGTTTAAGTTCATTGCTAGGCTTCTCAGAAATGATGGAATGAGTTATTATTTCTCACAGGATGGGCTCAGGCTTGGCTAACCTACACTCAGCTTGTCTTTGTTTGTACAGAGAAGAGCATGGGCTGATCTTTGAGCCATGGCACCCCTCTTGTACCAGGCAGGGTAGAGACTTCCCTCAGTTTATTGGGCCCAAGAACTTTCTCCTGGAATGGTGCAATCAGATACATGCAAATTGAGCTGGACTATGTTTTATACTCTGGGATTGAAAGCAACAAGCTCCCCTGAATTAATTGTAGGTATCACTCTCTGGTATTGGAGTTGACTCAGGTTGGCAGGGGACAGGCCCTGGGGTTGGAGGGTGACAACTGGTGATTAGTTCCTTTCTCCACAGTCCAGGACTTTCTAGGCTCTTGCAGGGCTCATTGCCCTGTGTGTCAAGTTTTAGCACTTCAGATGAGGTTTTGTGAACTGCAGGCTACTCTTGTCAAAAAAAAAAAATCCACCAGTCAATGGGGGGATGTGGTGTGTTGCTAGTGGCACCTGCATATCTGGGGGCAGATTTGTTCTTTAAAAGGCTTATTTAGAGGTTGGTCATTGTAGATATTGTCTGGCTATATATTGGCAATCTCCTTAAATTGCAAACTAACCAGAGCACTTATCCTTGATGCCATGAACCTAAGTTTATCTTACAGGGTTTGGGGAGCTGGGTGTTCTGGGGTCTACCAGCAATCTACCATCTTGGTTTTTCCTCATCTTGAATTTTCTGTTTAGCTTTACAAATTACAGAAGTCTTAGTCAGCCTTGAACCTTCCCAAGGAATATCCAGATTTCTCAAAGAATCCCATCAGTATCTAAAATTTCTCTGGCAACAAAGGTCAGTTTCACTATGTCTGAACTGTGCTTTTAAAAGACTCATGATTTCATCAATTTGAATTCATACTAATCTCTGCCATATCTATTTATTTTCTAAAACCAAAATATTACTCAATTTTTCTGCCTAATACATTTCAGTAATTTTTGTTTTATTTAAAGAGAAAATTTTATCAAAAGTATTAACTTTAAAATTGTGACTATCTTCTTAGCCTCAATGAACCATTTGTAGAATAAAACTCTAGTCAGGTTTGTCAACACTCATTGAAATGCTTTACTGAAATATTTTATGTGCCTCTTTCCTACCTTCTCTAATTGTGAAAATGCATTTTCTGTAGAGTCTGAATGTATATGATGTGTTATCTTTGAATAACTTTCTGATACATTAAGAAAGATATTTTTTCTTTTGTTTGCTTGCATGTCTAAATATTTACCACATTGAGGCTCATTATTTATTCACAATACAATCATTTCATTTAAACTCAGTATTTGCAGCTCTGTTACCCAAACAATTCCCTCTCTTTCTCCTTACTATATATCAAGAAAATGATTTGACTTCTGTAATTCAATTGAAACAATATCACTATTTTAAAAATAAGTTGATGACTAAGATTACCCTTTGTTCACTCAAAAATCAATCTCTCCAAAAATATATATATATACACATTTTACTAGTTGCTCTTGAATTGCTGACTAGGTACACAGTGATAGCACAGAAATCTGAAAATGCAAGAGCCTTAAATTTCTTCTATAGTAAAGCTTTTGAAAACAGGAGTCACTTCTGGCTAAGTCTTTTCAATTACCTGCATTGCTGTGAGATTTATAATGATGGATTGATGTTTTTAAGCAATCATTAGACACAGGAGACAAAATTATGACAAATAGTTCATGCCCAATGAGAATGGGAGTGCCAATATATAAGATCAGTTGTATGAGGTGGAGGACAAATATTTTAGTTGCACTAAACAAGAGAATACAACTGAAGCAAATAGCATGGCCTGGGTAACAGTACACAGACCAAGTAAAGGGAACAATTATAAATATAGAGATTGCCACTGTGCATCAGAATGTGAGTATATATAGTATAAAATTCTTCCTGTGATACTTAATGTTAAAAAGAAGGATGGAAGCTCATAGATTACATCTCAGAAATTTATTCACTACCATTTATCACATGAGAAATTAAATCTGATTTCTTGCTTAATGTATTTGTGATTTTTTTAATGTTATAATTTTTTTAAATTTTAGAAATTCTATCAAAAATTGAGTTTGTTATATCAGGCTCTTCTAAAGTAGATGAAAGTGGACTTTGTAGAATACATTTATCAAGTACAATTACAAAAAGTGCTGTTACTACAATTACCAAGCACTCCTTCAGACTCTGTCTTGAGAACATGGGAAGGGAATGATAAAGTAGGAACAATATGAAAAGCCTAAGTTCCAGAAAAAATGAGCCATTCAGAAAGAAATGCCATTATGAGAAGCTTGAAGAGATAAAATGAATAGTTCTTTCATTTAAAGACTACATTCCCCATAATCTTTGTTATTATACAGGTGGAGGCAGTGAGCTATTAACTATTGTAAAGTATAATTATCGTAAGTCAATTGCATCATAATAAATACTCTCAGTGATTCCACAGAATATCTAGTTTCAGAAAAAAATAAGAAGTCCACAGATCATAAAATGGATTTTATTTAAAAGAACTCTTTTTTTTACCATGAGGTTTCTAGAAGAAAGTTATCATTGAAGTTTTCAGAGATGAATTCAAAAATTTATCATTGTTACATCCCAGGTCTTCTCTTTGCTTTAGATTTTCTAAAGAAGAACAATTGGGGTAACCAATGAAAAACTACCAAGAACTGTAATGGTGAGCACACATTGACAATCAGTATTTGCTACATATACTTGCTACATTTACTTCATACGTCAGAGAACATCTAAAAATAGTTCCAATATCTCAAGACAATCTTGTTTAAAGATAAGGGGGAAAAAAGGAAGAAAAATAACAAGAATTAAAGTTAGAAAGTTTTTTTATTTTTTGTTTTTATTTTATTTTTAAATCTATTCATATGAGCATATATTGTTTGTGTCATTTCTCTCCCCTGCCCCCTGCCCCCTCCCCCATCCCCTCCCTCTCTTCCCTACCCCCTCAAGTCCAGGCAAGCAATCTCATTTTAATTAAGAAAAATTTGACATGGAAAAATAAGGTTGATAACTATGCTAGTATTAGAACATGGGTCTAGTAATTTAATTTAATTTTTTAAATTAAATCATATTTTTGTTCATGACACAAGCAAAAATTACACAAAATTTCTGATCCTTACATTGGCTCTGTTGCTTCTTTCTTGTCTAAAACATCAAAGCAGTTAGAGAACTGAAGCCAAAGATGACTACAACCTTTACCCCATTATTTAGTCACATTATCCTGCAGAAAAACCATTAGTTTTCTATTTCTGCATAGCAAAATGTCACAAGTTTGCAGCTTAAATAACACCCAATTATTAGGTCAAAATTCTGTAGCTTAGAAATTTAAGAGATCTCTGCTGATTTTTCTCATTTTAGGATTTCACAAGACTGAAATCAGGTACTGAACAGACTCGGCTCTTATCAGGAGTCTGTGCAGAACAATTTGTTTCCTAGCTCATTCAAGTTGTTGGTAGAATTTAGTTCCTTATGCTCTAGGTAATTAGACTAGCCAGTTTTCTGGCTGAGTTTCAATCACAAACTAATTTTTCTTCCTAGAGGTAACATGAACACCTTCTTATAAAATATCCTCCATCTTCACAATCATCAAAAGTAGCTTGTCCTTTCTGCTCACCAAATGGAGAAAACTTTAAAAAATACTCATGTCATTACTTACTCTTTGAGATGTATTTATTTTTTCATATAATTTAATACAATCATGGAAGTTATATCTCATATTAATGGGTTTCACTCACACACAACAGGAGAAGATTACACTAGGTAATGCGGACTAGAGTTGATGCCTAGAATTTTTTTACTACACTAGTCTTTTTTTATTTGTAAAAAATAAAAAAATATATTATTATCTTATTAATTTGAGATTAATTTAGTCTCTTATGCAAAATTGTGAGTAGTAAAAGAACTAATATTTAAAATCACTAGTCTAACTTCACTTAAGATTCATTCACTTATTTGCAAACAACAAAATTTCATTCTTCTTTATTGCTGAATAAAATTCCATTTTGCATAAATATCACATTCTCTTAATCCATTCATCAGTTGTGGGGCAAAGATCACTGGGGGCTAGGTTTCCCCCAAAAGATGATCAGCTGTGATTCTGTAACATCTACATCTGTTCTTTTGTGGAGATGATATAACCTGGAATCAATAGTTAACAGGAACTTGATAGTGTAGCGGGTGAGGAAAATTTAAAAGGAGATTATTTTGTCCAAAGGAAAAGAACAGTGAAAAGTCAAGACCAGTAAAATCTTATAAGCTGAGCCATGCAATCTGTTCCTACTCTTTGCTGATTTGATTTGAAATCTTATGTCCACATATAAATCTGCAAGAAATTCTTCATAGCAGCTTTATTCCAAACCACTTATTCATACTGTATTACAAATTATAAATCAACCTCATGGAAGAGGGAAGAAGAGAGTGATGGTCTAAGTAACCCTGAAAACATATAGAAATTTAAGACTAAAATAAAGGCAAAAGAAACTGTACAGATGCACTATACTTTAGTTAAAAAATTCTGTTACCACTCTACATGTATACTGGAATTGAGCAACCAATTAAATAGATGGTGGATAGTGCGGACCAGGTTTCTCACTATTGCAATAAGAGTCCGGAGAGAAGCAAGGGGAAGAGACTAGAATGAGTTGTGTTGTGATGGATTAGAACTGGTGACATCACTAGGAACTCATGTTTGGCAAAATATACAGATTTTTATACACAGGAATAGTTATATATGTGTATATACATGTTTTTCCTTGCACTGTCACAGAAAAAAGCCTAGAAGCAGACACTGTAGTTATAATGAGCATACTATCACCCAGATCTTGAGTTCAAAGGAAGAAACAAGGGCTTCCTAGACAAATGGCTGATTCTAGGGCTAGGGCAAGACATACACAGAATGAAAGGAACAGCTGATAATGCCAGAAAGAAAGAAACCAAAACAAAAACCATCAAAAATTGATGGGAAAATGTAAGGGAAGTAGGAATTAATGGAAATAGCACTCAAACGACCAAAGCTGGAACAATTTGAGCAACAAAATGCACTAACATTGATTATAATCCAAAATATAGACTGAATATTCTTGAGTCTGTCTACACTGGCATAAATAAATAACTGAATAAATTGGAGGCAATATACAAATCTCCACACAGAAGAACCCCAAGTAATTTATGTAGAACCCCAGCTATCAGGAGATAACTTCTCATTCCTTAAATGAGGATACACTTGGTGATTTTCTGTTAAAGAATGCAGTATGGAAAGGAAGAACAGAGTAGCTTTATAGTGGAAAACCTGATGTTACTTCAACTAGAAGATCATGGTCAATATTAACTATGAAAAGTCATGTTGATAGTATATATACTTGATGTAATAAAAATGGTGAACTACTTATTTGTCCTCTCTAAAACACTTAACACCAGTGTAATCATAAGGAAAAATCAGACAAATCCCAATTACAGCACATTCTACAAAATTTCTGATCATCAAAAACAGAGAAAGTTTGAGATACTGTTGTAATAAGAGGAGTCTAAAGAGAAGTATCTTATATGGGTATCTTATATACACTATCTTATATGCTATTCTAAAGCAGAAAAAGAACATTAGCTTAAAACTTGAAAATTTGAATAAATTATGAAATTTTCTTAATCTGTATCTCAATACTGGTTCATTGTACATTGTAAAAATAATGTACAATACTAATGTAAGATGTTAATGGGGGAAACAGGATAATGGTTATGTGAGAATTTTTATATCTTTCTAAGTTTTTCATAAATCTGAAATTGTCCTAAAATATAAATTTTATTGGAGCAAGCTGTTTTCTTTCACTCCTTTGTTTCAGTGAGCTTTCTCTCACTCCTAATTATTACTGAACCTAACTGGGGCTAACTAGGGGTGACTGGAGATTCAGAAAAGACACAATTATAGACAGACAGAAAGTGGGATCAGGTGTGTTGGGCACTCATGTGGAGATGCACAACTCTCATTGCTTCTTTTCTCTGTCTTTATTCTTTAAGGCCTTACTCCTTTACAATTCTTTAAAATCTTGCTACTAAGTTCTTCTTTAAAACCTTCCTTAAAACCTCTTTCTTTAGACTCATTCTGCCCATGTTTTCTCTTTGCTGATCTTTAGCATAATCTCTGAGTCTTTGCCCCTAGAGTTGCACTGTTTCTTTAGCTTTCTTAAAGCCTCAGTGCTCAGACGTGCAAACAACAGCTTCGTCTAAAAACTGCATATGTGTAACTCTTAAAGTCCCATTCCTTAGACTTGCACTGTTCTCTTTAGCTTTTCTTTAGCTTAGCTTTTCTAAAGCCTATGTATAAAATTCTCAGTGCCAACTTGCACTGTACCATGTTCTTTCTTTAGCTGTCTTAAAGTCTCAGCCCTCAGGCTTGCTAGCAATTCCCCTTTAGCCATTCTCCTTTTCCCTTAAGCAATCTTTCCCCTTCAGCAATTTATTTTCCTTTCCAAAAGCCTCCCACACCAAGAAGCCTTCCCCATCAGAAATCCAAAAGCAAAAGGCCCAAAGCAAAGGAAAAAAGCCCAGAGCAAAAGCCTGGTGTCCTCCTTCAGTGAGTTTTATATATCCAGTGGTAAACGGGGTGGAGCAGCAGTTCTTGGGGAGTGGCATGACATTGTAACAGGTGAAACCTGTGTTCCTGCTTCTCTGAATGTAAACAACTCAGAAGCAGCTGTTTGCATTTCCCTCTTCTGTAGCTGGGGCTGTGCCTATCTTGGCTTACTGTCTGTAGGAATCTTAGGAAAAACAGTTCAGCTGCCTCTCACCTTGCTTATGTCCAGTTCTGATAGGCTTCTCATAATCCACTGTCCAAGGTTTATTTTAAAGACATGAAAAAAATCATTTGTCAAACTATAAGTAATGAAATCATTGAGTATCCTGATAAACATATTCTCTTTCACTCTAAAAGAAAGGAAAAGAAGAGTATTTGTCTGGGTGTGAGCTCAATGAGATCTCCTTGTAGCCAATGGTCCAAGATGATCTATGGAGGTTTTTTTGTGGTAGGTAATAATTGTTAAGTTGGCTTTGGAGAATCTGGAGGAAGGTCTGGTACAGATGAAGTAGTCAATTCATTACTATCCTGGATAGAGGGCAGATGGGTGATATGGATCTTGGTGGGTTCTGTCCAATAGCAGGAGAGAGCAGTAGGGGGTGGTGCATCGGGGGAAGAAGAGGCTTGTTTTATAGAAGAGACTGTACCCAGGGTTAATATCTCTGTAGTTTAATGGCAGTGGAAGTTGTTAAAATATCTCTTGCCTATATGGGGCCCTTCCAAGGAGGTTGTAAGTGAAGAGGGGTATTGGTCCCTTGTAATAAAGCCATTCTCTAGTCTGTACCGGGTTGGGGTTTGTAGGACAAAGAGAGGTGGGTTTTGAGAGTTGGGTGTCTAGGTGAGTCCAAAATATTGTCCTCAAGTAGGTAGTAAAGAAGAAAGCAGAAGGGGAATGTTAGAAGTTGTTGTAGGAAGACCAGGTGTTACTAGTTGGTAGCCATACGTGGCCTCAAAAGGGCTGATGAGCAGAGGCTTTAGAGGGAGGGCTTGGGTGCAGAGGAGAGCTAAACGTAATAGTTTGACCCTGTTTAGTTGAAGTTCCTGAGTAAGTTTAGTGAGTATATTTTTTAGGGTGTGACTGGCCTTTTCTACTTTTCCAGAGGACTTTGGATGGTATGGGATATCAAAGTGTCATTTTTGACCCAATATAGGAGGTCAATTGTTGAACAATGGTAGAAGTAAATTCTGCCACATTATCTGATTATAGCAATTTTGGGACACCAAAACTGGGAATGATTTCCCTGAAAAGTATGGTGGCCACAGTGGAGACTCTCTTTTTAGTAGTGGGGAAAGCTTCAATCCTTCTTGTTAAGGTGTCAGTGAAAACTAGAAGATATATCTTGTACTTAACCAGGGGCATATTAGGAAAATCCACTTGCCAGTCTGATCCAGGTAAGTGACCTCTTGCCTGATGGGTGGGAAGGGAGGGAGGCCAGATATTTGATAGGGGGTTAGCTTTGGGGCATATGTTGCAAGAAGATGAGATTTCCTTTATTGTTTTGTGGAAGTTAGGATTAGGAGCAATATGAGTTTTAATAAAATGGAGTAAAGATAGAGGGTTAGAGTGGAAGACTTGATGGAGGGCAGTTAATATGGGTTTAATTTGTTGTTCTGGTAGAACAAGGGTATTGTTAAGAAACCAGTATTCTTTGTGTTGGCTAGCCCCAGGAGATTTTAATAGTTCTATCCCTTTTTGTGTGTAACTAAAATGAATTGATAGAATGGCCTGGGGGAGAGCATTTGTTGGGGTGCCTGTTTAGCTGTGGTGTCTGCCAAATTATGGCTAATGGATATGAACATATTATCCTTTTGATATCCCTTACAGTGAAGGAAGTCAGCTTTGTGAGGAAGAGACAGCTTATAAAAGGTCCATAATATGTTTTGCCTTGGTAATTGGGTACCCTTAGTTGTTAAGAAGCCCATTTTTTTTTGCTATTAGAATGGATGATATCATATGTGTATTTTGAGTCTGTATAAATGTTAAGTGTCTTCTCTTTTTCCCTTTGTAATGTTCATATAAGAACATACAGTTCTACCTATTGGGAAGTCATTAAAGGAGGAAGGCTATTTGTTTCTGTTATGGTGTATGTATTATTATTTGGGCATCTCTAAACTATTTTGCATCCTGTTCTAGCTGCAGAGATAGTGGAGGCCTTTGTAGAGCTACTGTCTGTAAACCAGGTGGGTTCATCAGGTATGCGGGTGTCTAGGATGTGATGAAAAGTTGTGAGTCATCAGGTATCACATTGCAGTCATGAGTTGGGGGCTCTGGGTTAGGTGGGATGTTTGAGTATAAGAGGGTAGCAGGGTTTGTTCACTGACATCACAGGAAAGTTAGATCAGTTTGTAAGAGAAAGGAGTGTAAGATCTGAACACGAGATGGGGAGATTGCATTAAGAGCTTTGTGGCTAATTATGTTTTGAATGTTGTGAGATGACCAGGCTGTCATAGGTAAATTGCAAGTTATTTTTTGAACTTCTGTTGTTAAGAGAGCTGCTGTGGCCAATACTTTTAGGCACACTGGCCAGCTTCTGTAAATGAGGTATAGTTGTTTTGAGAGGTCAGCTATAAAAGCTGTTGAATCTCCTGCACTTTGGGCCACCAGGCCCAAAGCTTAGCCTTTGTCTGAGTGTAGATGAATAATTTTGTTAGAGTCTGGTATGGAAAGTGCAGGAGCCCTTGATAAAGATTGTATGAGGAGATTAAAAGAGGTACATGGAAGCAATGCTAGGAATCTCTCTGTATAGCTATCCTTATCTCAACTATCAAAAATTCTTTGTCTTTGTCTTTCTTGTTATTGCTTAATAATAAGAACAAAATTGGAGAAAAGGGTAGAACAGGTTCTGCCTGGGGGCAAGGAGGATTGGGAGAGAGAGAGGTGGGGGGCAGTGGGGAGAAATGTTGAAAACAATGTATACACATGTGAATAAATGAATAAAAATTTTTTAAAAAAAGAGGTCAGAAGGGCCCTTAGGCAAGGTAAAGGCTCATATAGGTCCCCTCTAGCAGCCTTATATAGTGGTTTGGTTATTATTGAATAATTAGGAATACAGATTCTAAAATATCAAATTACTCCAAAAAAGAAAGGATGTCCCTTTTTCTCTCAAGGGAAGGAATTTGGATTATGGAAGTTTTTCTGTTTTGAGGTATTTGACAATATCCTGGAATTAATAAATGTTCCATGAATGTTATTGAAGTTGATAGAAGTTGGGCCTTATTTTTTGATACCCAATATCCCCAGTGTTTCAATGAATTAAAGAGAATAATGGAGTGGGGTTTACATACAGATCTGGAGAGGCTATATAGAAGGAGGTCATCTACATATTGAATGAGCTTGCTTGAGAAAAGATTGAGGGAACTGAGATTGAGATCCTGCTGTAGGGCTTGGCCAAAAAGGTGAGGAGAGTTTCTGAATCCCTGGGGGAGAACTGTTCAGGTTAATTGTTGGGTGTAATGGGTAATGGGATCTGTCCTTGGAAAGGCAAATAATGGTTGGGAGGAGGGATGTAAGTGGATTGTAACGAAGGGGTCATTGAGATCTAGGACTAAAAAGAAAGAGGTCCTGGGAGGAATCTGAGAGAGAAGAGTATATGGATTAGAAACCACGGGATGAATGGCAGCATTGATTTTTCTGAGGTCTTAGACTAGTCTAATGGAACCATTGAGTTTTTTAACTGGAGAGATGGGAGTGTTGTAAGAGGATTTAACACAGATTAAGAGATGAGAGGTTTTTAGTTGATTTGTATTTAATTTTAATCCCATATGTTCTTAACTCCACAGAGGATATTGTGGGATGATCTTAACAGGCAGTATGATGTGAAACTATGAAGGGATGGCATATTTTCCAAATTTGGGGATTGACTTCCTGTAAGAGGTGGATAGAGGTTTTGGGTTGTGGAAGGTCCTCTATAGGGAAAATAAATTGTATGGGCTTGACAGAATTAATGGTTGAGATAAAAATGGTGGTTTTGAGTATATGGAGTATATCTCATCCTAATATTGGAAAGGGACAAGCTGGAATAACCAGGTAGGGTATGTTAGATCCAAAAGTAAAGTACAGAGGAATGTGCTATGCTGGGTGTGTTTGGTATGCCATCTACTCCAACGATAGGGAAGGAAGCTTTTTTATGGTGACCCACATATTCGGTTAAAACTGATCTGGATGCCCCAATATCAAGGAAGAAAGAAATGTGTTTTCCTGATACTATCCCAGTTACCCATGGATCAGTGTACTCACAAGTGGCTAGGGCTTTATGATCCAGGTTTTGTCAATCTTCTAGTGGAAACATTGGTATTGGATCCTCGGTTGGGAGGCTATTTGGAATTTGAGACTGTACATGAGGAAAAAGTTGTTTCCCTGCAGACACAGTCCATCCTCCAGTGTCCCCATTTTCCACATTGTGGGCATGTCCCTTGTTTCTACATTGGAATCTGGCCTCAGAGGGCTGTTTGCCAGGTCCCTTGTGTGGTTTTTTTTTTGGTTAGTATGGGGTATCTGGTTTTGGTTTTGGAGGATGGAGGCCTGTATTTGGTATTTTTTGCTGGTGTTTTTTGCTGTTTTTTTTGTCCCTTAATTCTTGGCTTCCTCACCTCTATTGCTTAAAACATTAAAGGCTGGGTTTATTAACATTTGTTGGGGGATCTTGGTGCCCTCTTCAAGTTTTTGAAGCTTTCTTCATATATCTGGTGCTGACTGACTTATAAAGTGGAGATGTTAGAAAATATGGCACTCTTGGGAGGCAGGGTTTAAATTAGTGTATTTTGTCATTGACTCCATGAGGTGATTAATAAAAAGAGTGGGGTTTTCATCTGGATTTTGTGTGATTTCTTTGATTCTACTGTAGTTGACTTCTCTATGGCTATTTTTGCCCATGCCTGTCAGCAGGCAGGAAATCATATAATTTTGAGAATTTGATCCTGGGTCCCCATCTTTTTTTAAATTATTTTTCTTATTCATTTATTCACAGATGCATACATTGTGTGGGCCACTTCTCCCTATGCCCCCGCCCCTTCCCTCTCCCCTCTCCCCTCACTCCCCCTCACTTCCAGGCAGAACCTGTTCTGCCCTTTTCTCCAATTTTGTTGAATAGAAGACATAAGCAATAATAAGAGAGATAAAGCATTTTTGTTAGTTGAGATAAGGATAGCTATACAGAGAGATTCCTAGCATTGCTTCCATGCATAAGTGTGTTACGACCCAAGCTGATTCAGCTCTACCTGACCTTTTCATTAGTTTCTGATCCCCTTCCCATTTTGACCTCTGTCATTTTAAGGTTTCTGTATTAGCTCCTCTGCAGTGGGGACATCAGACATTTTCATGTTTTGGGTTTCCTATCTATCCCCATACCTCCCATATGTGCTCTCCCCTTAGCATGTGACCCAAGTCCGACAACATTGCTGTATTTGCCCTAGACCTAAAGTCCACATATGAGGGAAAACATATGATTCTTGGTCTTCTGAGCCTGGCTAACCTCGCTCAGAATGATGATCTCTAGTTCCATCCATTTTCTTGAGAATAATATTTCATTCTTCTTCATGACTGAGTAAAACTCCATTGTGTATAAGTACCACATTTTCTTAATCCATTCATCTGTAGTGGGGCATCTTGGCCATTTCCATAACTTGGCTATTGTGAATAGTGCTGTAATAAACATGGGTGTGCAGTTGCCTCTGGAGTAACCTGTGTCACATTCCTTTGGGTATATTTCCAGGAGTGGGATTGCTGGATCATATGGAAGATCTATGTTTAGATTTTTAAGAAGCCTCTATATTTTTTTTCTAGAGTGGTTGCACTAGTTTGCATTCTGTGTCCTCATCTTAATAGCTCCATTGAGACTTAGTTTTAGGTACTGCCTCAGTGTCAGAGGGGGGGTTGTCTATTGGGATGCTGTTCATTGAGTGGGTCAGTGTGTTGTTCTGCTGCTTTCCATATTATTTCTTTTTTATTCTCTGTGAGGGTGTCATTAATAATGGTATTAGTGTCACCCAATGTGAGGGCATAGGCCCAAGTAAGATGGAGGGATTCCTTATGGCATCTTGTTGGATTGTCTGAAAAGGAGCCCAATCATTGATCAGTTTGGGAGATGAATAACATAGAAAAATGGACATGGACTCTGACTGTTCCTTCAACTCCTGCCACCTCTCATGGTGGGGAATGGGAGTTGGAGAGGGATGTGTAGATCTGGATAGTTGTAGGAATGTTGGAGCATGTGATTGGGATAGGGTGTGAGGAGGAGATAAAAGAAGGGAAGGGGCCACAATTAAAGAAGTGTTTTCTAGGGAAAGAGGGGAGGAAGTGTCTTCTGGAGAGGACAGGGGCTTGGAGGAGTTAGTTTGAGGGGGGACAGATAAAGAGGGCATGCATCTATGGGATCTGGATCAAAAGTTGATGGGAGTGG
Source organism: Castor canadensis (assembly GCF_047511655.1). Lineage (NCBI taxonomy): Eukaryota > Metazoa > Chordata > Mammalia > Rodentia > Castoridae > Castor > Castor canadensis. Next base: position 44,721,041 of record NC_133399.1, read on the forward strand.
ACTAGGAGCAGGAGCTGAGGGGAAGAGGTAAGAATCAAGAAGAAGGACTTGGAGAGGTCTGCAGTTTGAACAAAGAGAAGGTTAAGACTTGAGATTAAAGAATGCCTGAAGATAAGAGGCCTCTTGCCATTTGATGTTGCTCACAATAAAAGTACCAAGATCATGGAGAATATTGGTATCAAAACTTCCAAATTTAGGCCATTTTGAAGAGTTATTTAATCTATATTGTGGCCAAATTTGTGTGGAAAAATTTATGAGATTTGTTTGTTTTAAACTGCCCTTTAGGCCTAATTTTGTGAGGTTATGTATGAGACACCCCAGCAGTGTGTCAGAGGGAATTATAGAGTGGTTATTGCTCATGGTCAGGGTTAAGAAAGGTTACAAAACCAGGCAGACATCTCTAACTTATGTATCCAGGGACCAGACTCATTGTGGCCAAATGGCCATAGGGGCGGGGGTGGGGGAGAGATAAGAACACTGAAGGCAGGAATGGCTGGTATTTGACACATTGAGGCACTACAGAGTGCAGGATGGAGATGCCAGGTCTTACCTGTCCCTGTAGACGTTGGAGATGGTGTTGAGTGTGTGGAGTGGAATCAGCGAAGGGCACTGCATAAACTCACAGGGGAACAGATTGTTAGGGGCTTATGTATGACCAAAAGCCCCAGCCCCAGAGCAGTGTTTCTATTAGGTAGAAAAAGCCAACAATAGATTTAGGCTCATGTCCAATCAGAAGAGGCAGTTGCCCCTAACCCCATGCCCAAAAGAACTGTCATTTTGATGGGGAGTCTTAGCAGAAATTATAATAGTGACAGAGTCATATATATGATAGTGGGGAGGGAAAGAATGGAGAGAAAGAGAGTTTTAAAGAGAGGTTAGAAGGGGATTGGACTATGAGCACATGATAAAAGTGAGAGCACACAAGGGAGGGGTGAGGATAGGTAAGACACCTAAAAAACTAGCTAGCATTTGTTGCCCTTAACTCAGAGAAATTAAAGCAGATACCTTAAAGCAACTGAGGCCAATAGGAAAAGGGGAACAGGTACTAGAGAAAAGGTTAGATCAAAAAGAATTAACCTAGAAGGTAACACCCACGCACAGGAAATCAATGTGAGTCAGTGCCCTGTATAGCTATCCTTATCTCAACCAGCAAAAACCCTTGTTCCTTCCTATTATTGCTTATACTCTCTCTACAACAAAATTAGAAATAAGGGCAAAATAGTTTCTGCTGGGTATTGAGGGGGGGGAGAGGGAGGGGGCGGAGTGGGTGGTAAGGGAGGGGGTGGGGGCAGGGGGGAGAAATGAGCCAAACCTTGTATGCACATATGAATAATAAAAGAAAAAAGAAAAAAAAGAGAGGTTAGGTGGTTTGGGGATGGAGTTGGACACCAGCCATGTCCCTCTCAGGAGCTTTAGCACCTCTTAGCCCTGGTGCTTCTGTATAAGCCCTGGATTGGAGATCCCATGGATGTGCACCATTAACCATATGACGATTGCCACAGAATCCCAGTAGCCCAAGAAAGGCATTCCCTCTTCTCAAAACTCTCTCCCAGGTTTCAGCAATAAATGGAAGGAAAATGAAGAAGCAAGAGAGAGAGAGAGAGAGAGAGAGACCAAGAAAGAATCTGTGACCTTTGCAAGCAGTAGGTCTTTATTAGGGAGAGAAGACTTTAGAGGGACACTTAGCCATCAGAGTAACATTCTTAGAGGGCTGAGGAAAAGCCTCTCTTACAGGCTAGTGTTTTAAGCATCCTATAGTGGGAAAAGGGAGGTTGGAGGAGGATGGGCATTAGAAAAAATGACTGCAAAGGGGAATGGAGGAAGGTGCTGGACATTGCCAGAAAGGTCATTGGTGCTGGGCAGCAGCCATACGTTTTGTTTTCCTCTGCCTCTTTTATTGGAGGTAGCCATGTTTGCATTGTTTTGGTGTTTCTCAATATTCCAGCAAGGATGATATTAAAAATGTCCTCAAGCTCTGTGGTAGATACCTCTTATTTGCACGCCTTTCATTGTTGTGATTACAAACCTCAACAACTTTTGCTTTACTGACATAGTGACGGTATGGCAACATCAAAGATGCCTGTTCACTAGGCTCTGAAATTCAGGGAAGATGCAGAAACTAGAGAGAATAATATGAAAGAAAATAACTATAGATGGATATGCAGTGAGTAGCAAAGAAGTTATAGAGTCGCTCCTGAGGGAATTTCAGATGTTGATGCTAGAAAAAATGAGTCTAAAAAGGAACAAATGAATCCAAAAATGGCAGGAATAAAATGATACTCATTCGTGTCATATCAAATGAGTTAACAGTAGAAAAATTCAAGAAGGAAGGAGTAGTAAAATGGCCAATTAAGATAAAAAATGAAACACATGTGTATCTTTTCACAGATGGAGATAAGTTTTAGTGAAATTTAATAGAAATAGTGCACATAGGAGGAGGATGACTGAAACCAGGCTGAAATCAGGCTTTAGAGGAGAAAAGAATAATGAATATAGTGAGGGCAAAGACTTTCTAGAATGTCTATGGTGTCTATGAATGTCTCCCCAAAATACCTATTGAGCCTACAGCTGTGAATTTTGAAGTTGTTTGGAAACAGGGTATTTGCAAATATTAAAGAAGTTAAAATGTCATCATCCTGGATTAACATGGTTTCTAAATCCAGGCACTGGTTTTCTTTTGAGAATGGCACTTGAAGACACAAAACCAGTCATACAGGGAGAAAAACTCCTGAAGATGGGTAGAGATTGAAACAATGTTTCTAACAAGAAAAGAATGCTAAGAATGGCAGACTACCCCCAGAAGCCAGTAGAATAATTTCTACTCTTAGCCCTTCAAAAGGAACATGGTGAAGGATGGACATTGGGAGGTCAAGGAGACACTTCTCCTCTTTAGGAAATGCCCAGCAGCATCTGAAAGGCATCTCCACACTCAGGCAATACACAAAGAAAAAAGCTATAAAACACTCCCCACACTGACCCATGGGACCACAGGTTTCCAGATCCCCCTGCATTCTCCATTATGCAGTCTTTCTCTTCTCTTCTCTACAAATATAATCTTTCTGACCTCTGCTGTTGAAGTCCACCTGTGCTTTCATTCTCAGAGCAGGCTGAAGAACCCTGAGCACCTGAAATTCCTGTGTGTGTCATCCGTGCATCATATTTGGTGACCACAAAAGGACCAGCTGTCACCTGAGTTTTGTATGGGTTGTGCCAAACTGGGAAAGGCTGTCTAGAAATGTGACCATGAGTGTCCGGTACTCTGATGGAGTCTGTTTACAGTGGAACTCTCAGACCAACCTTCTCTCTCCCTGTCTTGTTAAGGAGGGTTTCTCCCTTGGGAAACTGAGAAAAAGCTCTGAGCCCATTATAGGTGTAAGGCAGGCAATCTGAGAAAACTCAGATGCTGGCCAGGGGTTTATACCACACTGACAATGCTACGTGGGTGGAACCAGACTTCAATGCACTGAGGCTTTATTTTTTCCTTTCCTTAAACTCTAACTCTCTCTCTCTCTTTCAAGATCTGACCTGCTTAAGAGGAGGTCCAACTCCCTGGTGTCACCCAAAGGCTGGAGATAGAACTTCCTGACTTGCCCTGAGGCTATAAAGGCAGCCAAATCTGAGACCCCTCCAGCCATGTCTAAGGCAAACATTCTGATTTCTTACACTTCCTTCATGTTTTCCGTGTGATGGGCACACGTGTGATGGGTGCATGGTTCCCATGCACCAGTACTACCCTTGGCCTGGATCACCCTGGACAGCAGTGGTGACCAATAATCTCTCATGCTTTGAGCCTGGAAACTCTCTTTTCACCAGCCCTCAGCCTCTCCTTCCTCTTTCCCAGGTAGTTCAGGATGGGTGTCCCACTCCCTGCTTTGCTCCAAACACCAGTGAGCTTGTTTCTTCAGCGAGTTTGGGGAAAATTCCTGCAGGCACCAGAAAGTGCTAATCTCCAATTTAGCTTTAACTGTCTTTGTCAAGCACCAAGTTAACTGGTTAAACATGTTTCCCAGCTGGCCCCCAGGGAAAGAAAAACAAAACAGTTAAAAGGCACAGACCTCAGGTCCTCTCCGTTTTTGCCCCTTACCAGAGCAAAAGCCTTCAGACACTCCCTCTTTTCATAAAAAGTGTATATGCCTCGCCTGATATATAGGGGTATAAAATTGTACTTCATCAGGAGTCCTCATCCACACCTCTGCAGGGGTCCTCCCTCTGGTCATGCAAGCCCTCTTCGTTACTTTGATGGAGTTATTACAAGCCTTCAGCAAGTAGAGGAGAACCAGGCTTACCTGGGTCACAGGGCAAACAGGCAAGTCAAAATAGATAAGAGATTGGTTAAAGGCCATTGAGGGGGGTGGCTGCACCCAAAATGACGAAAAATCCTTCACAACGTTAGCCACAGGTGGCAGTGGAAGGAGCAAGGGAGAGAGTGATGCCATTTGCAAAAAGCCTCCAAACTCCCTTGAACCAAAAAACCCATCTGATGCTTCATCAGCTCTCCTCCACACTTACCCAGCTACATCACACAACAGACATTGTCCCACAGTACTCTACCCGCTCCAGTTAATTCCTGGAGGGGATAGGGGTCATGTTCCTTTTAGAGTGAGTGAACTTAAAGAAATAAAAGTGGATTTAGGAAATTACACACAAAACCAAGATCAGTACATCCATACATTTAGAGAAGTCAGCCAAAACTTTGAACTGAGTTGGAAAGATGTAATGCTGTTGCTATCTCAGACCTTTAATTCTCTGGAGACACAGCATGTACTAGATCAGGCAGTCACAGCTGGAGAAATTATCACTTAGATAAAAGTGGCCCTACAGGCCTGTCTCAGACTGGGCACTCACAGGAGGAGGAGGGGGAGGGAGAAGAAAGACAAAGGCATTGGATACATAAAAGGGAACCTCGATTCCCAATTCCAACAGATCAGGCAATGTCTAGGTATGACTCTAAGTGGGACCCTGAAAATGACAAGGATAAATGGAGTCATAATCATTTCATCCAGTGTATTCTTGAGGGTCTAAGGAGAGCCAAGTAAAATCTCTTAATTACTCCCAAGTCACAGTTGTGCAGCAAGGACACCCAAGTAGCTCTCCTACAGAGACTTAAGGATGCTTTACAAAAGCATACCAATATTGTACCAGAGTCACAGGAAGAGGAAATTGTTCTAAAAGATAAATTTCTAACACAGTCAGCATGAAATCTCCATAAAAAGCTTCAGAAACTGGTGGCTGAAGAGAGCAGAGATCTAGATCAATTTGTCCATGTAGCCACATCCTTATACTAGAATAGGGACCTAGAAAAAGAAAAGAAGGACCTGGACAAAGAAAAGAGAAAGGATAAATGGCAAGAGGATCTAATCACAGCACTCAGAGAGGCTTCCCTAGGGCAAAGTTCAAACAGGAGGACATGCTTTCAATGGGGACAAGCAGGCCATATTTAGAGGGAGTGCCCCCAGAGAAAGCTACCTCCAGGACCCTGCCCCATTTGTTGGGGAAAACATTGGAAGGCACACTGACCTGATTCCCAGGGGAACCGAGGCTGGAGCCTCCCACCCAATGACTACCATTAAAGCAGAAGAGCCCTGGGTTAAGCACAAGGTCAGCCTCCTTATCAATATTGGAGCCAGCATCCCAGCTATTCCTTTCTCTCCTGAACACAGGTCCTCCAAAATAATTACCGTTTGTTGGCATATCAGGCCAGCCTCTAGAGTGTTTTTTCACTCAGCCTTTAACCTGCTCGTGGGGAGATTCCTTTGCTGTTACTCCTTTGTAATTGTCTCAGAAACCCCTACTCCTCTGCCTGGGAGAGACCTTCTATCTAAATTGGGATACAGCTTTTACCCCCAGGAGAGGAACAAGTAGACCCCACAGTGTGGATGGATGGACATACCATGGGATGGGCATGAACAGCTGTCCAGTACTAATTCATCTCAAGGTCCCCTCCTCATTTCCCCATCATAAACAATATCCTTTTGAAAGGATGTGCCCTTTGACCCAGCAGATCCCCATAGCAGAAACCAGTAAAGCCAGCACAGGATGCCTCGTGCAGGATAAGATAAACAGGATGGGGGCAGGTGGAATGTGAGGAATGTGAGGAATGTGAGCAGATTGCGAAAGACGACTAGAAGTACGTGCAAGATGTGCCCTGCCTGCTTGCTAAATGTAACCGCGTGCGTGAATACTGGCCCTTGAATCTATAGGCTAAGAAGTAATCTACTCTTAAATGGATAGGCTGGAAATGTATGTGGTGTTACAAACTCATTGGCTATGTACTGTGCGGGCTTTTGCTGTAACGGCCGGTAGGGGCCTATATAAGATCTTCCCTAAAGAGGCTCGGGGTCTTGTCTGCCCAATCGGACCTGTGTGTCTGTGTGGGAGCTTGACCCTGGCTTACCAGCTCAATAAACTCTGCTTTGTTGATTGCATTCACGCGTGACTCTCTGTCTCTCAGAGGAATAGGATTCTCGGACCCTAACACTTTAAACCCAGAAGTTAAGGAAGGGCTAATTCCTATAATCAAAGACTTAAGGACACAGGGACTGCTAATAGAATGCTCCAGCCCATATAATACTCCTGTTCTCGGTGTCAGAAAGGGACCTAACAAATGGAGGCTCTAGTCCAGGATTTCTGCCTGATCAACAAAGCAGCAGTGCCTCTCCACCCTGTAGTTCCAAATCCTTATATGATTTTGACCCAGATACCTCCAGCTATGTCTTACTATCTGTCCTGGATTTAAAGGATGCCTTCATTTGTATTCCCTTACACCCTAAAAGTCAACTTATCTTTGCCTTTGAGGATCCCACAAGAAAGTCTGGACAGGTCACTTGGACTGTAATCCCCCAGAGATTCAGAGACAGTCCCCACTTCTTTGCAATGGCTCTAGCCCAAGACTTGGTAGAATGGCAATATCCCCAAGCTACTTTGTTATAATATGTAGATGACCTCTTGCTCTGTGGACCAAATGAGCCTGTCATTTCATGAGCCACTGAATCCTTACTAAGCTTCTTAGCAGATAGAGGATATAAAATCTCTAAACAAAAAGCCCGATTGTGTTAGTCTAGAGTTACATATTTAGGTCTTGTCTTGGAGAAAGAAATGAGGGCACTAGGACAAGATTGAATCCATCCAATCCTGACACTTCCTCTACCTGAAACTTTAAAGCAATTGAGGGCCTTTTGGGGGGGGTCACAGTATACTGTACAATTTGGATCATGGAATATGCAGGCCTAGCTAGTCCCTTATATCAAATCCTTAAGGAGTCACAGAAGGATACCCAGCCCTTTACTGAATGGCATGACAAGAAAATACATTCCACCAGTTAAAAAAAGTCCTTATGACAGCTCCAGCCCTGGGTCTCCCAGTACAACACAAGTTTCAATTATATGTCTATGAAAAGGAAGGACGGGCCTTGGGAGTGCTGACTAAACTCTGGGGCATCTCTCCCTAGTCAGTAGGCTACTTAATCAAAGAATTAGATCAGGTAGCCAATGAATGGCCAGGATGCCTTAGAGCAGTGGCTGCAGTAAGCATTCTAGTGCCTGAAGCTTAAAAACTTATCCTAAACCATAATGATTTATACCCCACACAACCTAGGGGGAATTTTAAACTCAAAAGGAGAACTTTGGCTGTCTGACAGACATCTACTTAAATGCCCAGGCCCAACTTCTGGGAGGGATAGAAATAACTTTAAGGACCTGTCAGAGCCTAAATCCTGCATCCCTGCTACCGGAGGCAGAGGGAAATCCTGAACACTCATGTGAGGAGGTACTTATGGAAAATTATGCTGCCCAACCTGAATTAACTGATTAGCCCTTAAAAAACCCAGATCTAGAATTATACACTGATGGCAGTTCCTTTGTCAAGAATGGTGAGACATGCAGGGTTTGCAGTTGTGACAGAATTTGGCATCCTCAAATCAGGTCCTCTTCCTCCTAATATAAGTGCTCAATTGGCAGAATTAGTGGCCCTAACAGAAGCCCTAAGACTGTCAAAAGAACAGAGTAAACATCTATACAGCCTTCCTGATCCTGCTTGCTCATGCAGCCATTTGGAAGAAAAGAGAAATGTTAACTAAAATAGAACAGCTTCTCATAGAAATAAAAGAGAGATTACTTTAATAGTTTTAGGGACAACAGCATTAATTGCAGCCCTAGCTGGAATCAGCTCTGGGGTAATTGCCAATCATGTAACTGCAAAAAAACTGAACCAAACTGGCAGAGGACAGCTCAGACCAGGTAGGCCTTGCCATTAAGGACATGCAAAAGTCTTTCTTGTCCCTTGCCTGTATGGTAATGGACCATTGCCTGGCCCTAGATTTTCTTTTGGCCAAACAAGGAGGGGGGGGTGGTAATGTGCCATCGCCAATACCTCCTATTGCACATATATAAACACTTCAGGCATTGTAGAGGAACATGCTGATTACACTCTCCAACAGGCCAAGTGGCTCTGGGAGTAATCTCTTGAAACTCAGATTTCTACATAGCTATGGGATCAAATAAAATCCTGACTCCCCTCCAGGACTTGGTTCCTACCCTTTCTGGGACCTATAGTTGCCATTATCCTCTTGCTTATGTTTGGGCCTTGCATTTTAAACTCACTTGTCAAGTTTGTTTATTCTTGCCTAGAATCCATTAAACTACAAAAGCCTCTGATGGACATAAAAATGACCTACTATCAAGGTCCCCTTGACAAACCCTCTCTTGTTCATCTGTGGGCCCCTTCATTGCCCCCTGTCAGCAGGAAGCAGTTACTGAGCAGACTTCATGTTCCCTATTCCTAACAGCAGTTAGGGCAGTCACTGAGAGGAAAGACTTGAAGGACTGACCAGGAGGTCAAGGAGACACTTCTCCTTCCTAGGAAATGCCTGTTTGCATCTGAAAGGCATCTCATCCCTCAAGAAATAAAAAAAAAAATTAAAAAGCTCTAAAACCTATTCCCCACCCTAACCCATGGGACCACCGGTTTCTCGGTCCCCCTGCATTCTCCACTATGCAGTCTTTCTCTTCTCTTCTCTACAAATAAAATCTTTCTGACCTCTGCTATTGGAGTCCACCTGTGCTTTCATTCTCAGAGTGGGCTCAAGAACCCTGAGAACCTGAAATCCCTCAGTGGCTTTGTATACATCTTGATTTTGGATTTCTTGCTTCCAAAATTGTGAGTGAATGAATTAATATTGTTTAAAGACACTCAGTTTGTGGCACTTCATTTTAGCATTTCTAGGAAACTAATACTTATTTTAGTGTCATGAAGTTGGGTATCACTGTATCAGAAACCTAGCTGTATGGACAAGGCCTTGAAACTGGGAAATGTGTAAGGTTAACAGAATTTTGAGCCCCATGATAGAAAAAGCCTAGGTTAACTTGAGGAGACTCTTTATAGAAATGTGGATACAAAAAGCAATTCTGGATAGGTCTTAGATGGATGTGAGAACACAGTTGAAAATGTTTCTAGCATTTTAGGGTACATATTTATCAAGAATCTGTAGTTGTGAATGGAATTTTTAATAGTTGATCTCATGGATATTGGGAGCACATAGATTAGTGGATACCAGGCAATGGGGAAATACGAAGAGCAGAAAGGGGGAGATCGATCAATGGGTACACTGTTATTGTTAGATGGGAAGAATAAGTTCTGGTATTCTAGGCATACTAGGTCAATATACTTAATAATGCAGCACATACCTCAACATAGAAAAGAGGAACTTGAATGTACTCATCTTAAAAACATAAAGAAATTTTAGGGTGATGGCTATGCTAATTACACTGATTTGATCAGTACTTAATGTATACATGAATCAAAACATTACATTGTGCCACTCAATATTCAAACTTCCTTTGCTTAGTGTTAGTCTGGTGTATGTTTCAGTACCTCTTGAATACAAGCTCATCTTTACTGCTATATGGACAAGGGAGGCTGAGGATGAAGAAACACAGATACTGTTACCAGATGGGTAGTCTTAGGAAAGCCTGGTCAGGAGATTCCAGGTACTTGGGTTGAGCATGAGAAGCATCCAGGCAAGACAGGGAAATGAAGTGAAAGTGATAGTAAAGTTTATTGAAGGCAAAGGGAAGACACTGTAAAAAGCAGAGTGAGCACCTGTCAGGTGTGATAGAAGAAAAGGGAAAAAAGGTCAGTCTTTGTTTGAAAGTGCTTTTATAAAAATTCTAGGGAGTCTTTGCAGGATGGGGTAGGTTGATTGGCAGGTAATATTGACAAAGTCTTGATATACAACACAGGACACTCTGCACATGCACTAATACTAACTCTCAGGTATTTTAATTACAAATATAAGGTATACTGAGATAATGAAGGGCAGAATTTTACATGGCTTCCTGACTTACAGCTACAGAGAATTTACAACTGAAAAGGGCTCTGCAACTGCTAAGATTTTACAATTGAAAAGAAATTTACCACTAGGGAGGGTAGCATTGGGGTGACAGAGAGAGGGTTTAGCATGAAATGTACTGGGAAAAGTAACTTGGAACTCTGAGAGTGGAACAGCTTCTTTCCCTATTTCCTAGCCAGCCTCAGTATTGCTTGGAACTTAGATTTGAAGAAAGAAATGAAATAAAGTAATAGCCCCAATGAAATGTAATGTAGCCTAGATTAAAGTAGTCACAATAAAAGAAATATAGACTGGGATTTTGATCTGTAAACTAATGTGGATGAAAGAGAGATTAAAATTACATAAGACACAGGTTTGATGCATGGATGACACGCGCAGGAATTTCAGGTGCTCAGGGTTCTTGAGCTTGCTCTGAGAATGAAAGCACAGACAGACTCCAACCACAGAGATCAGAAAGATTTTATTTGCAGAGAATTTAGTTGGAGAAAAGAGAAGAGAAAGTCTGCATATTGGAGAATGCAGGGGGACCCAGAAACTGGTGATCCCATAGGCTAGGGTGGGGAGTGGAGTTTTATAGCCTATTTGCATTGCCTGATGGTGGAGATGCCTTTCAGAGGCAAACAGACATTTCCTAGGGAGGAGAAGTGTCTCCCTGACTGTCGGAGACAAGGCTCCCTTTGTGAGCCATTCTGTCTTGACCTTGCCCTGGAACATTTTGCGGTTGTTTGTCCCAACTTCTCCATCTCCAGCACAAGATGGCGCCGTCCCTGCTTCTCTTCCGGGAGTTTACCTTGCCGCCAGCGGGAACGGGCACCCTATCAGAAGTCCTATAGCAGAACCAGCCAACCAGCCTGCACCTCCTCATACCCCTCACTCCCTCAGCACATAAATACCCCTGTGTGAACAATAAAATTTTGCAGCTTGATCAGAACTCCTGTCTTGCTGTCTCCTTCGTGTCTCTTGTCCCTTCATTCTTCCCCTTCTAGGTTCGCTACCCACGCTGATGTGTCCTGCAGGACGGGACATCTGGCGCCCAACGTGGCTGTAGCTATTCCTTTGATTGCGGGGAGAACACCGTCCTCCGGGAAGGCTTGGGCCCAAGCAGAGTTCGCGATCGCCTCGGCTAACGCAACCGAGAGACAGATCCAGGAGGAGAGTGAGGACGGCGAACGGTGAGTGACCCACCCAGGGACAAGCAGTGTCGTCACATGATTTGTTTCTTTCAGGCCTCAAGGAGGCCCTCAAGACACGAGGGGCGCATGTTAAGAAAAAAGACTTGAGGTCATTCTCTTGTTACATAGGAGATTTATGTCCTTGGTTTCCTCTCGAAGGAACCATTGATGGTAAAAGATGGCTCCAGGTCGGAGACTGTTTAAAAGACTATTATGAATCTTTTGGCCCCGAAAAGGTCCCTGTGACCGCCTTTTCTTATTGGAACTTGATTAATGACATTCTCAAAAGTGCACCCTTTGATAATGGTACTTTAAAACTTGTTAAAATTGGGCAAAATGCTATGCAGATGGCTTCCCGCCCTCCTACAGGGGTCTCTGACGGTGGAGGACCCACGGATGCTGTCAAACATCTTCAAATAATCGAGCTTTTAAAACCCCAAATCCCTGAACTCACATATCACCCCTTAATGTTGCCTAAATCTCAGATTCCAGATTTAGATCCCAATACATTAGATATTTTGGGAAGTACCTTCTCCTTGTTTAACACTTCCAACCCCACCCTTGCTAAGGATTGCTGGCTTTGCATGACCACAGGAGCAATAATGCCCATGGCAATACCTGTTAACTCCACCGTAAATAATCAGGATACCTGCCAATCTGGACTTCCCTTTAAAGTACAGCCTATGGATGCACCTACAGTATGCCTTCAAGGCAGGATGCAAAATAATTCTTATGATATTGACATTGGGGTTAGTTCTTTTGGAAATTGCTCATCAGTTCTAAATTATTCCTCACCCACCCCAGCTCTTTGTCCCCCCAACGGTACAGTTTTTTTGTGTGGAGGAAACTCAGCCTTCCCCAGGCTTCCAGCAAATTGGACTGGTGGCTGTGTTGTTGCCTTATTACTCCCAGATATTACTGTTGTCTCAGGAGATGAACCTCTGCCCATTCCTAGCTTAGACACCTTAATTAAAAGACATAAACGGGCAATACAAGCCTTACCGCTCCTTGCCAGCCTTGGAATAACAGCAGCTATAGGCACAGGTACAGCTGGCTTAGGCACGGCTATACACTCTTACCGTCGCCTATCTCAACAACTTATAGATGATGTACAAACTCTATCTGGAACCATTAAGGATTTACAGGACCAAATAGACTCCCTGGCAGAAGTCCTTCAGAACAGGCGAGGCTTAGATCTGCTAACAGCCAACCAGGGAGGTATCTGCTTGGCCTTAGGGGAAAGATGCTGCTTTTATGCCAATAAATCAGGCATAGTACGCACCAAAATTAAACAGCTTCAAGAAGATTTAGAAAAGAGACGAAGGGAGATATTTGAAAACCCCCTCTGGACTGGGCTTAATGGAATTCTACCCTACCTTCTTCCACTATTAGGCCCCTTGCTAGGTCTACTTTTAATTGTGATCATAGGGCCCTGCATTATAAACAGGCTGATACAATTCATTAAAGAACAAATTAACACCTTAGCCTCTAAGCCTATACAGGTCCATTATCATCGCCTGGATATGGAAGACCGTGCTCCTGAGACCTTCCTTTCAATAGAAACTCGCTAAATGCTCCATCTGGGTTTCCAAATTTTTCTCTCTGCCACCCCCTCTTCTTATATAACATTCTTGACCACTCATCGCCCATTGGGCCCTCCTCCACTGGGCCCCTCTGCTTGGGGGAGGCAGCACCCAGGGAGAGTGATCATAAAGGCTTTTCTAAACGAGGGTGCAGGTAAGACTGCAGGAGGGTGGATCCTAGGATCCCCAGACCCAAGACCTCTGTATGACATGCCCTGGTGCATGGCGGTTGGCATGCTACTAAAAAATCCGCCTCCTCAAAAAACATGCCGAGGAGATTCTCTTGAGAACTTAGCAAGGACGCTTGCTTACAAAGCAAAAATGATCTCCACCCTGAGGAACTGGGCCTCTGTCATCCCCTCTCAATAAGCCGACATATTCTGGTCGTGTTTGTATAAGAATAAGGGGGAAATGTCGGAGACAAGGCTCCCTTTGTGAGCCATTCTGTCTTGACCTTGCCCTGGAACATTTTGCGGTTGTTTGTCCCAACTTCTCCATCTCCAGCCCAAGATGGCGCCGTCCCTGCTTCTCTTCCGGGAGTTTACCTTGCCGCCGGCGGGAACGGGCACCCTATCAGAAGTCCTATAGCAGAACCAGCCAACCAACCTGCACCTCCTCATACCCCTCACTCCCTCAGCACATAAATACCCCTGTGTGAACAATAAAATTTTGCAGCTTGATCAGAACTCCTGTCTTGCTGTCTCCTTCATGTCTCTTGTCCCTTCATTCTTCCCCTTCTAGGTTCACTACCCACGCTGATGTGTCCTGCAGGACGGGACACCTGACCACTTATCGCCTTTTGGGACCTTCTACAGTCCGTCCTTAAGTCCTTCATTCCCCCCCTCTCAATGGTCGCCCTAACTGCTGTTAGGGATAGGGACTACGAAGTCTGTTCAGTAACTCTTCCTGCTGACAGGGGGCGATGAAGGGGCCTGCAGCATCAGGGCTGACCATGAGAGGGGTTGTCAAGGGGACCATGGTGGTAGGTCATTTATCTCCACCAGATGCAATTGTAGTTTGATGGATTCTAGGCGAGAAGAAACAAACTTGACAAGTAAGTTTAAAATGCAAGGCCCAAACACAAGCAAGAGAATAATGGCAACTATAGGCCCCAGAAAGGGTAGGAACCAAGTCCTGGAGGGAAGCCAGGATTTTATTTGTTCCCATACCTGAGTAGAAACATGAGTTTCAAGAGATTGCTCCCAGAGCCATTTAGCCTGTTGGAGAATGTAATCTGCACATTCCTCTACAATGCCTGAAGTGTTTATATATGTGCAACAGGAGGTATTGGCGATGGCACATTACCGCCCTCCCTCCCCTTGCTTGGCCAAAAGAAAATCTAGGGCCAGGTGGTTGTCCATTACCATACAGGCAAGGGACGAGAAAAACCTTTGCATGTCCTTAATGGCAAGGCCTACCTGGTCTGAGCTGTCCTCTACCACTTTCGTTAGGTTTTTTGCAGTTATATGATTGGCAATCACCCCATAACTGATTCCAGCAAGGGCTGCAACTAATGCTGTTTTCCCTAAAGCTATTAAAATAACATCACTTTTTTCCCTATGGGAAGCTGTTTCTGTTGTAGTTAGCATTTCTCTTTTCTTCCAAATGGCTGCATGAGAATGCAGGGTCAGGAAGGCATACTTAGAATCTGTATAGATGTTTACTCTGTTCTTTTGACAGTCTTAGGGCTTCTGTTAGGGCCACTAATTCTGTCAATTAAGCACTTGTATTAGGAGGAAGAGGACCTGATTTGAGTGTGCCAAATTCTGTCACAACTGCAAAGCCTGCATGACTGACACCATTCTTGACAGAGGAACTGCCATCAGTGTATAATTCTAGATCTGAGTTTTTTAAGGGCTGATCAGTTAAGTCAGGTCAGGCAGCAAAATTTTCCATAAGTACCTCCTCACATGAGTGCTCAGGATTTCCCTCTGCCTCTGGTAGAAGGGATGCAGGATTTAGGCTCTTATAGGTCCTTAAAGTTATTTCTGTCCCTCCCAGAAGCTGGGCCTGATATTTAAGTAGATGGCTGTTAGGTAGCCAAAGTTCTCCTTTTAAGTTTAAAATTCCCCCTAGGTTGTGTGGGGTATAAACCATTAGGAGGCGGTTTAGGATAAGTTTCTGAACTTCAAGCACTAGAAGGCTCACTGTGGCCATTACTCTGAGGCATCCTGGCCATCTCTTGGCTACCTGATCTAACTCTTTGCTTAAGTAACCTACTGGCTGGGAAATGATGCCCCAGAACTGAGTCACCATGCCAAAGACCAGTCCTTCCTTTTCATAGACATATAATTGAAACTTGTCTTGTATTGGGAGACTCAGGGTGGGAGCTGTCATAAGAGACTTCTTTAACCTGTGGAATGCATTTTCTGACTTGTCATCCCACTCAATGAAGGGTTGGATATCCTTTTGTGCTTCCTTAAGGATTTGATATAAAGACCTGGCTAGGTCTACATATCCCAGGATCCAAATTCTACAGTATCCTGTGGCCCCCAAAAAGGCCCTCAATTGCTTTAGAGTTTTAGGTGGAGGAAACATCAGGATTGGATGGATTCTGTCTTCTCCTAGAGACCTCATTTCTTTCTCCAGGACAAGACCTAAATATGTAACCCTAGACTGACACAATTGGGCTTTTTCTTTAGATATTTTATAACCTCTGTCTGCTAAGAAGTTTAGTAAGGACTCAGTGGCTCATGAAATGACAGGCTCATTTAGTCCACAGAGCAGGAGATCATCTACATATTGTAGCAGAGTAGCTTGTGGGTATTGCCATTCTGCCAAGTCTTGGGTTAGAGCCAACCCAAAGAGGTGGGGGCTGTCTCTGAATCCCTGGGGGAGGACAGTCCAAGTGACCTGTCCAGACATTCTTGTGGGGTCCTCAAAGGCAAAGATAGGTTGAGTTTTAGGGTGTAAGGGAATGCAGAAGAAGGCATCTTTTAAATCCAGGACAGAGTAGTAAGTAGTACCCAGAGGTATTTGGGCTAAAAGCGTATAGGGATTTGGAACTGCAGGATGGAGAGGCACTACTGCTTTGTTAATCAGGCGGAGATCCTGGACTAGCCTCCATTTGTTAGGTCCCTTCCTGACACCAAGAATAGGAATATTATATGGGCTGGAGCATTCTATTAGCAGTCCTTTTCTCTTTACGTCTTTGACTATGGGAATTAGCCTCTCCTAAACTTCTGGCTTTAAAGGATATTGTTTCTGGTGGGGAAACCAGGAGAGGTCCTTGAGATGAATTAGGACTGGGGCAGCTGTTCGTGCCCATCCCACAGTGTGTCCATTCATCCACACTGTTGGGTCTACTTATTCCTCTATTAGGGGCAAGCAAAAGTACTCTCCTGGGGGTAAAAGTAGTTGTATCCCCAATTTGGATAGAAGGTCTTGCCCTAGCAGAGGAGTAGGGTTTTCTGGGATAATAAAAAAGAAGTGACAGAAATGGAAATCTCCCGAGGGGCAGGCTAAAGGCTGAGTGAAATAATGCTCTAGAGGCTGGCTTGATATGCCTCGAACAGTAATTTTCTTGGAGGACCTGGGTTTGGAAGAGAAAGGAATAGCTGAGATGCTGACTCCAGTATCAATAAGGAGGCTGACCTCCATTTGTTAGGTCCCTTCCTGACACCAAGAATAGGAGTATTATATGGGCTGGAGCATTCTATTAGCAGTCCTTGTCTCTTTAAGTCTTTGATTATGGGAATTAGCCCCTCCTTAACTTCTGGCTTTAAAGGATATTGTTTCTGATGGGGAAACCAGGAGAGGTCCTTGAGATGGTCCTTGAGGAGGCTGCTTAGTTTAGGGCTCTTCTGCTTTTACAGTGGTTACAGAAGCCTGTATGCGAGGCCCTGGGACCCATCATTGGGTGGGAGGCTCTGACCTCGGTTCCCCTGAGAACTGGGGACAGTATGCCTTCCAATGTTTTCCCCAACAAATGGGGCAGAGTCCCATTTTTTACAGAGTCCCTCCTAAAATGGCTGGTGTGTCCACATTGAAAGCATATCCTCAGGTATGGACTTTGCCCTCGGGGAGCCTCTCTGAGCACTGCAATCAGAGCCTCCTGCCTCTTATCCTTTCTCTTTTCCCTTTCCAGTTTCTTCCTTTCTTTTTCTAAGTCCCTGTTATAGTATACAGATGTGGCTACATGAACCAATTGGTCCAGATCTCTGCTCCCTTCAGCCATCAATTTCTGAAGCTTTTTATAGATATCTGGTGCTGACTGTGGTAGAAATTTATCTTTTAGGATGATTTCCTCTTCCTGTGACTCTGGTATAATGTTGGTATGCTTTTGTAAAGCATCCTTAAGTCTCTGTAGAAAAGCTACTGGAGTTTCTAAGGGTCCTTGCTGTACAGCTGTGACTTGGGAGTAATTAAGAGATTTTACCTTGGCTCTCCTTAGACCCTCAAGAATGCAGTGGATGAAATGTTTACAACTCCATTCATCCTTGTCATTTTCAGGGTCCCACTCAGGGTCATACCTAGGCACTGCTTGATCTCCTCTTGGAATTGGGAATTGAGGCTCCCTTCTAGTTATCCAGTACCTTTGTCTTTCTTCTTCCTCCCCCTCCTCCTGTGAGGGCCCAGTAGGCGACAGGCCTGAAGGGCTGCTTTTAGCTAAGTGATAATTGTCTCCAGATGTGACTGACTGATCTAGAATCTGCTGTTTCTCCACAGAAGTGAGGGTCTAAGATAGCAATAGCATTACATCTTTCCGGCTCAGTTCAAAGTTTTGGCTGACTTCTCTAAATGCCTGGATGTACTGATCTGGGTTTTCTGTGTAGTTTCCTAAATCTTTTTTATTTCTTTAAGTTCACTCACTCTAAAAGGAACATGAGCTCTGTCCCCTCCAGGAATTAACTGGAGGGGGTAGAGTACTGTGGGACAGCATCCACTGTGTGAGGTTGCTGGGTAAGGGGGAAGAGGGAGAGCTGATAAAGCATTAGATTGGTTTTTTTGCTCAAGAGTGTTTGGGGGCTTTTTGCAAATGTAGGTATCTAGCCTACATTTGTTTAGCCATTCTGAGTGGTCTCTTAGGAATAAGAACAATTGAACATATGGAACTTCTGTCCACTTTCCCTCCTTTTTACAGAACATATCTAATTGAAGAATGGTATTATAATTAATGCTCCCTCCTTCTGGCCATCTTTCCTCATCTCCCAGAGGATATTGTGGCCAAGCCTGGGTGCAGTAAAACTAGAGTCACTTTTGCTGAAGACTTTCTGGATCAAGATCTTTCCAATGTTTTAATAAGCAGGCAAGGGGGGATCCTTCCTGGATCCTTGAAGCTTGATTTCCCATCTAAAAATGGAATCAAGGGAAAATTGGTCCCGTTAACAGAGGTTTCTCCTTTTATCTAAGCATCCCCAGATGAGGAGAAACTCTAGTGGGAGAGGGCGTCCCACTCTCCCTTGCTCCTTCTGTTAGAGTACGAGGCCGGCCACCTTCTGAGAGGACAAAGGACACTCGAGACAAAGGAAGTCACAAGGCAAGGTTTATTTTCTAGCTAGCTAGGGTCTGAGCATCCGCCTGACGCAGCAGGTTTCAACAAGGACCCTGAATGCAAAGTTTAAGCAGGTCTTATACTCTTTAAAGCATCAATCATTGTCACATAGGAATTCCTCATGCCCCTGGGGTCACATTTTCCTGACATTGCCCACATCCTGGTGGTGGGGTAAGATTATTTATTGGGAACTGGAGAAACACCAGAGGTTTACTTATCAGGTTACAAGGAATGTGTTCTCCCATAAATTAGGGACTAGTAGTGGAATAGAAACCTAAGGTTTAGATAAGAACAGCAGGGGGGTCCTGTTTTGAAAAGTTTATTTACAAGTGGAGACAAAGAAAGGCAGGAATGGGTGCTTATCTCTGCATGGTGCCTTTCATCTCGGTCCCAAACTTTTGCATGGCTCTAATGGGCAATTCCTCACAGCTCTGTCTGAGGTTACAGCTTTTAATTGACAGTTTACCATGTTTTACAACCCTGTTTCAAGTCTATCTTCTTCTTCACGAGGTTACCCAAGGGTCATGCCAGTTATAGCTGATTTTTAGGTTAGGTGGGCTGCAAGTTAAAGTACCCCAACATTCCCCCCTTTAGATGTTCATAATGAGGAATCATGCTCATTATGCATGATTATGCATAAACATTTTCAGGGCTAGGTAGCCCTTCATATTGCTGTCTCAGGACTATGAGTTGGACTGTACTAACTCAATCTTTTATGAAGGTCACTAGCTTATTCAGAATGCATGGACTGAAAGTTAGGGTAAGCAGCAGTATAACCAAGGGACCCACCAGGGTGAAGACCAAGGTAGTAAACCAGGGGGACCTATTGAACCAAGCTTTGAAGAACCTTCTTGGGCTTCTCTTTCCCGCTTCCTTTTTGCCAGTCCTTCCCTCACTTTAGACATAGACTCCCTAACTACTCCCGAATGATCAGCATAGAAACAAAATTCCTCCCCTAGGGCGGCACATAGTCCCCCTTGCTAAAGGAACAACAAGTCTAAGTCCCGTCTGTTCCGAAGTACTACTTCAGATAAGGAGGTAAGGGATTTTTCTAAGTGACTAATGGAGGCTTCTATTCTCTCTATGTCCTCATCTATGGCCACGTGCAGTGAAGACATCCCGCTATGTTGAATGGCCAGGGAGGCTATGCCGGTTCCTGCTCCGGCTACTCCCAAGCTGAGTAGGGTAGCAATGGTTATGGCAGAAATAGGCTCTCTTTTTTTTCTCTCACATGCTTTATACTCCAGTATGAATATAGGCTCTCCTCGGAATGATAGATGATGCAGGGCAGCACAGCCACTAGGACACAGAATTCTTTAGAGTTGTTAAAGACCTTAGTTGATAGGCAAGGGGTGAGCCTGGATTGTGAGCATATCCACCACCCATTGCCTTTCAGAATTATCCATCTGACATCTCTTCCCCAGATGGGGTTGTTATCTATAGTAGCACATAGGTCCTATTTTTCCCTCGGCACCTTCCCTAGGCAGGTTCCTTGGCCACTCACTTGTTGTATGGTCAGACCTCTCTTATGGTCTCCCCAGAAACATTGGGTGGGATTTTCATGGGTTAAGGCATTGTAGGTAACATTTAGCCCTATCACCTCATAGAAAGGGGGCCTCACATCATAGCACAGCCAGCAGGAGGTAGTCATATTAGGGTCAGTGTGGTTTAATGTTAGGAGTGCAGCATCTACCAGATTCCACAGGGGATCTGTGGCCCCAAGTGTGATATGGGGGGGCTTTCCTGGGAAGAGCTGGTGCTTAACATTCCCAGGGTTTTAATGTTAGCTTTCGTGTGTGGATGGGGAGAGGCCAAGGTGGTGCAAGATTGGAGAGGTGGTTGGAGAGGCAGCTCTGCATGGGGTGGCTTGAGAACTTTGTTGGGGCCTACCATCTTAGGTGGTGGCCCTATGGGCTCAATTTTTAATCTAATTACTACAATCGAGCCAGAATGTCCACCATATTTATAATACACAAGCTCCCACCTTCTGCCTTGTATCCACCCGGGGGTGTCCCCTTTGCCAGTGTCAGTGAAAGTGACCTTGATTCTATCTAAGTCAGTGGGTCGGCATTCTTGAGAGCTTGTTTGGAGGTTCTAGCAGGGGAGCGCAGCTACTTGTATACCCTTGACCGAAGAACGGTCCTCCTCTATTGGGGATGGTCGTCCTCTTCGACCGAGCACGCAGCTTCGGGAGGGACGCACATGGAGCAGTGAGGGAGGAAGGGGACACCCGCCTAGCCGGCCAGATCAGCCGAATCAACCCTGATAATCAATGGGGTGACAGATGTCGCAGCCAGATCACCCTCACATCCATGGGTTGGCATTCTTGGGTGGGTAATGGCCACTTTTTAGTTCTCTTGTTTCTCACACAACCCATGTCCAAGTCAGACAAGTCATGGCATCTGGATACCTCCTTATTTACAAAGGCAAATTTAACCAGGTCTGGTCTTGTCACCCCCCATCTCCAATTACCATCATTAGATGTAACACATGCCCATGACTTACAGAAGAAGTCCTGCATCCCCTCACAATCTCTACTTATCTTGTGGCTGGGGCAAGCATAAAAACCATAACACCAGGCTTGCTCCGGGGCATCGGACTTGTAGGCAAAATTGAGGTCTCTAAAGCAGAATTGAAGCTCTGGCCACCAAGTTTCTGTAGGGGCAATGTGTGTGGTCTCATTAAGAACGGTATGGGTCTCCCCGTCAGTGGTTATCCAGGTTTGCTTATAAGGCTGGTGAGGGTTGGTTTCTGCGAGGCTCTTGCTCTGAGCAGTGAGCAAGATCAGAGTGACCAACCAGCCCATCTGTATCTGTTCCCGAAGACTCTGCATGTTCTCAGGGTCGCAAGAGCTTCAGCTTCAACAGGTTGTCTGGTTGCAGCCATGCCGTCCACTCTCTGGCATTTGTCTGTTCTTGTTGACTGGCTTGATGCATGTGGGAGTGGTGGACCCAGGGCCCAATGCCATCAACCTTGAGAGCAGTGGGAGTAACCAGAATGACCATGTAAGGGCCCTTTCACCTTTTTTCTAAAGTGCGGGCTCTGTGTCTCTTTACCCATACCTAAACCCCTGGGACGATGCCATGTTCCGGGTTTGACACATCCTTTGTCTCATACAAGGAGCGCACTAAGGGCCAGATCTCTTGTTGGACCTCCTGTAGGGCCTTTAAGCTAGCCAAGTAATTTGGGGCCATACTGGGGTCTTGGCCCGGTAGAGCTCAGATGACAATGGGGGGCAGAGCCCCATACAGAATTTCAAAAGGTATCAATCCATGCACATACGGTGAATTTCGAACCCGGAAGATGGCATATGGTAGGAGGGCCACCCAGTCTCCGCCAGTCTCGATGGCTAATTTGGTAAGGTCTCCTTCAGGGTCCGGTTCATTCTTTCTACCTGCCCTGAGCTCTGGGGGTTATATTCACAATGTAGTTTCCAATTAGTCCCCACTGCCCGGCCAGCCCTTGTAGGACGTTACTGATGAAAGCCAGACCATTATCAGAGCCTAGAGTTTTGGGGATGCCATACCTGGGTATGATTTCCTCCATCAAAACCTTAGCTACAACCTGAGCAGTCTTTCGTTTTGTAGGAAAAGCCTCCACCCAGCCTGAGAAAGTGTCTATCAGAACCAACATATACCTATACACATACCTTCCCGGCTTCACCTCAGTGAAATCCACTTCCCAGCTCTGTCCTGGTGCCCTCCCCCATACCCGTGTACCTGTATGTAGAAGTCCCTTTTTGCTGGGTTTCATAGTCTGGCACCCGGTACATTGGCTCACAATCCTTTGAATCTGGGCTGTTTGGTGTGGGAACCGGAGGCAGGCCGACTTGAGGAGGGCGAGTAGTTTTTTCTTGCCTAGATGGTTGGCTCAATGTAGATTGGAGAGGATAAATAGTCCTAGCTTTTCAGGAAGGATCAGTTGCCCTTCGTCAGATGCCCTTTGGACTCCGGGCATCTGTGACCTTGAATCCACTGTCTGTCTTCTGGGGTATACTTGGGTCGCGGTGGCAAGCGCGGAAGCTCGGGCATGGGTAAGGTCAGCACTAGGGTTGTGGAGGCCAAAGCAGTGCTTTGGCATGCTTCGTCCACTTGCCGGTTCCCCATAGCCTTCAGAGTCTGAGAAGACTGGTCACCAGGAACATGTACTACCGCAACAGCCTGAGGCTTCTGCACCGCAATCAGTAGTCTCTGGGTCTCCAAGGGGTTATGTAGCTCCTTCCCTTATGCTGTGATGAAACCCCTTTCCTGGTAGATGGCACCATGTACATGGACAGTGCTGAAAGCATAATGGCTGTTGGTATAAACAGTCACTCGTTTTCCCTCAGCCCGTTTGAGCGCTTCTGCCAGTGCGATCAGTTTGGCCTTCTGGGCTGAGGTTCCTGGGGACAACAGGGCACTCCAAATTATGTTCCCACCTTGGTCCACCACTGCTGCCCCCGCCTTATGCACCCCATCTGAGATGAAGCTACTCCCATCTGTATACCATACCAGCTTGCTGTTGGGTAAGGCTAGGTCCTGAAGATTGGGGTGCACTTGGGTGATTTCAGCTATGATCTCTTGACAGTCATGTAAGGGGGCTTCCAGGTCCGGATTTGGCAGCAAGGTGGCCGGGTTCAGAGAGACTGGTTCAGAGAAGAGGATATGGGGGGCATCCAGCAAGAGCCCTTGGTAATGAGTCAGTCGGGCATTGGTCATCCATCTACCTGGAGGGTGCTTTAGGACCCCCTCTACTGAATGGGGGCTTACCACCTTCAGATGTTGCCCAAAAGTGAGCTTATCTGCGTCCTTTACCATTAGGGCAACTGCCACTATGATCCACAGGCATGGGGGGCCGGCGTGCTGCAACTGGGTCCAACCTTTTGGATAGATAAGCAACTGAACGCTTCCAGGGCCCTAGGCACTGCATTAGTACCCATTTCGCTATTCCCCTGCTTTTGTCTACAAAGAAGGTGAAGGGCTTTAGAGGGTCTGGTAGTGCCAGGGCTGGAGCTCTTAGGAGGGCGGTCTTGAGCTCCTCAAAGGCCTTTTGTTGATCTGGCCCCCAGACCCATGAGGCCTTATCTTTAGTTGCCTCAGATAAGGGTTTTGCCAGTTCAGCATACCCCAATATCCACAGCCGGCAGTAGCCCGCTGTCCCCAGGAACTCACAAACTTCTCGAGCTGAGGTGGGGACGGGGAGTCTGAGAATAGTTTCTTTCATAGCATTCGTTAACCATCTGGTTCCCTCTTTTAGTTCATACCCCAGGTAGGTTACTGTTTGTCTACAAATTTGAGCCTTCTTTGCACTGGCCCAATAGCCCAATTTCCCCAGCTCCTGGAGGAGGTCTCCAGTGGCTTGCTGGCACTCAGCTTCAGATGCAGCTGCCAGAAGCAAGTCATCTACATACTGCAAAAGTGTGATGGAACTGTGGTTCCAGTGATATGAGTCCAGATCCTGATTAAGAGCTTCATTGAACAGAGTAGGGGAGTTTTTGAAACCCTGTAGGAGTCTGGTCCATGTTAACCGTCTGGGAGTTCCCATATTTTCATCATGCCATTCGAAGGCAAAAATGTGTTGACTGTTGGGTGCCAGGGCTATGCTAAAAAAAGCATCTTTCAAGTCCAAAGTGGTATACCAAACATGGGAAGGGGGCAAATGGCTCAGCAAGGTATAGGGGTTGGGGACTGTGGGGTGGATGTCCTCAACCCTCTTGTTTACTTCCCTTAAATCTTGGACTGGTCTATAGTCTTTTCCCCCAGGTTTCTTAATGGGGAGGAGTAGAGTTTTCCAAGCAGAACAGCAGGGCTGTAATATTCCGTCCTCCAGGAGATGGTTAATGTGAGGGGCAATCCCCCTCCATGCCTTGGAAGACATGGGATACTGACAGACTCAGATGGGCTGAGCCAAAGCCTTGATTTCTACTATTACTGGTGTTCGATGTTTCACCAGCCCCACACCTGTTATTTCTGCCCAAGCCTGGGGGAAGAGTTGAATCCAATAAGTCATTTCAGGGGACCACTCAATAGGTTTCGGGGGAGGGTCCCACAAGGAGAACAAGTGATGTTCATCCTTGAGAGACACAGTCAAGACTTGGAGGGGCTGTCCTCGTCCATCTGTCACTTTGATACCATCCGGCTCAAAGTGAATGTGAGCCCTCACCTTAGTTAGCAGATCACATCCCAGAAGTGGGGCAGGGCATTCAGGAATGACCAAAAAGGAATGGGTCACCTGATGCCGGCCCCAATCCACCTGACACTTGCTAGTCCATTGATATGTCTTGGACCCAGTGGCTCCTTGCACGAGACTAATTTTCTGAGACAGTGGCCCAGTAGGTTTATTTAGAACTGAATATTGAGCCCCTTTGTCCACCATGCATCTCACGGGCTTCCCCTCCACATATATGGTTACCCAAGACTCGGGGAGGGGTTCCGAGTCCTGTCCCTTCTAGTCATTGTCCGTTTCAGTTAACAGGACCCAGGTGTCATTGTTGGGTCTGCTATTTGGACTTGGGCGACCCTGGAGCTTGGGACATTCTCTCTTCCAGTGTCCATATTCCTTACAATAGGCACATTGTCCCTGGCCCAACTGGGGTTGATCTCTTTGGGGATGGGGGGGGCCAGTCCATCCAGAGCCCAGTCCAGCCAAACCTTGGAACCCTGCTAGCAATATTTTAGCCATTTCCTTCTGCTGTTTCTTGTTTTCCTTACTCTGGTGTTCCCTGTCCTCCCTCTGAATCCTTTCTTGTAGTTCCTGATTTTCTTTCCTGATTCTATCCTCTCGCTCTTCTGGGCTTTCTTGGGTGTTAAAAACTTTTTTGGCTACTTTCATCAGATCCCAGATAGTCATTTCCCCAAGTCCTTCCTGTTTATATAGTTTCTTCCTAATATCGGGGGCAGCCTGATTTATGAAGGACATTATCATGGCTGACTGATTCACCTCTGCTAGTGGATCTAGGGGGGTATACTGTCTGTATGTATTGTAAAGGTGCTCAGGAAATGTGGCCGGGCTTTCATTCTCCCCCTGCACTATCATCTTTACCTTAGCCAGATTGGTAGGGCGGTGAGCTGCCGCCCGGAGGCCTGCCATAAGAGTCTGGTGGTAGACCCAGAGACGCTCCCTACCTTCTGCGTTCCCATAGTCCCAGCTGGGTCTGTTTAAGGGAAAACGGTCATCAATCAGGTTTGGCAGGGTAGTTGGTTGTCCATTGTTGCCAGGGACATTCTTTCTGGCTTCAGTGAGAATTCGCTCCTGTTCCTCAGTGGTGAAGAGTCTTAAGGAGCTGCTGACAGTCATCCCATGTAGGACTGTGAGTATGTAAAATGGACTCAAACAGATCAGTCAGGCCTCTAGGATCCTCAGAAAAAGGAGGATTCTGGGCTTTCCAGTTGTACAGGTCACTACTTGAAAAGGGCCAATACTGATAGATGCGTCCCCCATCGGGACCAGCACTGCCCAGAGCCAGCACTGGGAGGATGGGGGGTGGTGGTGGAAGTGGAGGAGGGCTCCTCCTCTGGAATTTCTTCTCTCTGCCTATGGGGCCTGAGTCCCCTCACCGGTCCAGAGACCAGTCTGGGGGGTGCAGATGGAGAGGCTGATGAATGGGGAGGTTCAAGAGGGGCAACTGCCTCTGGCTGGAGTGGTGCGGCAGTGGCATATGGTGGGGGGGCTTGCCTCAAAATCTAAGTCTATCAAGGACAGATGGGAAGTCGGTTCTTCCTGCAGAATAGACTTCTTAGGGGAATTAACAGGAGTGGGGGTGTTCCCCAACACTGCCATTATCATGGGCCGGTCTGTAGGTGCCTCATGGATAAATGGCTACAGCCAGGAAGGAGGGTCCTCTACTAAAGTCTGACACATAAGGACGTAGGGATATTGATCAGGGTGGCCATGAAGACCAGGTTTATTCATGACATCACAGACCTTCTTAATTGTGTCCAAGGAGAAGGTCCCTGAGGACACCAGCCTACATTAAAGGTTGGCCATTCCACTGAGCAAAGGGCATCAAACTTACCTTTCTTAATTTCCACGCCATAATTGTGTCCCTTAGCACGGATTTCTGAAAAATGACTCAGAAGAAGGGTCTTAGGAGTTACCTGGGCCTGTCCCATGATGATCAGAACAGATGGACAAAGGAGACAACAAACAACAAAAGAGACAATTCCAGCTGACAAACAAATTCACACAGGACTCTCCAACACACACAAGTACCAGCTGGTCAACCAGACTACTCTCACAGGTGCATTTCCATTCACACCAGATTCAGGATCCTTACCCAAAGACCACCCAAATGGTGTCCACTGAGGACGTCGGTGCTGCTCCTGACTGTTGGGGACGCTTCCCATGACTTCCAATAGTGAAGCCTCCAGGGCTGTAACCCTTTCCCTCCACTCAATGAAAATTCCCAACCAAATTTAGATGGGGACCCCAGGTCTCTCCAAACGGAGGTGGCCAATCCTCCTTCCGTGGTCTTTCCCAATTAAACCTCGGTATCGGAGCCATTTGTTCCTCTCAGGAAGGGGCCGATCTCGTTGGTGCCTCCAGCTGTTAGGGTACAAGGCTGGCCACCTTCTGAGAGGACAAAGGACACTCGAGACAAAGGAAGTCACAAGGCAAGGTTTATTTTCTAGCTAGCTAGGGTCTGAGCATCCGCCTGACGCAGCAGGTTTCAACAAGGACCCTGAATGCAAAGTTTAAGCAGGTCTTATACTCTTTAAAGCATCAATCATTGTCACATAGGAATTCCTCATGCCCCTGGGGTCACATTTTCCTGACATTGCCCACATCCTGGTGGTGGGGTAAGATTATTTATTGGGAACTGGAGAAACACCAGAGGTTTACTTATCAGGTTACAAGGAATGTGTTCTCCCATAAATTAGGGACTAGTAGTGGAATAGAAACCTAAGGTTTAGATAAGAACAGCAGGGGGGTCCTGTTTTGAAAAGTTTATTTACAAGTGGAGACAAAGAAAGGCAGGAATGGGTGCTTATCTCTGCATGGTGCCTTTCATCTCGGTCCCGAACTTTTGCATGGCTCTAATGGGCTCTAATGGGCAATTCCTCACAGCTCTGTCTGAGGTTACAGCTTTTAAATGACAGTTTACCATGTTTTACAACCCTGTTTCAAGTCTATCTTCCTCTTCATGAGGTTACCCAAGGGTCATGCCAGTTATAGCTGATTTTTAGGCTAGGTGGGCTACAAGTTAAAGTACCCCAACACTTCCACTGCCACTTGTGGGTAGAGTCTTGGAGGATTTACAGATAGATATCTCAGTTATACATACCCCCCTGAAATGATCTTTGACCAATCTCTCATCTATTTTGACTTGCCTGTTTGCCCTGCAACACAGGTAGGCCTAGTTCTCCTCTCCCAGCTGAACACTTGTAATTAAAAAATAACTCTGTCAAAGTAACCAAGAGGGCTTGCATGGCCAGAAGAAGGACCCCTTTAGAGACACGGATGGGGACTCTTGATGAAGTAGACTTTTTTCCCCCTATATATCCTGTGAGGCATATATGCTTTCTATGAAAGGAGAGAGAGAGAGAGAGAGAGCATCTGGAAGTTTGCTCTGGTAAGAAGCAAAAAAAAGAGGAGACCTGAGTTTTTTGCCTTTTAACTGTTGTTTTTTTTTTTCTTTCCCTGAGGGTGGGCTGCAGAACCTGTTTAATCAGTTAATCTGATGCTTGACAAAGACAGTTAAAACTAAATTGGTAATTAGCACTTTCTGATGCCTGTAGGGATTTTTCCCAAAGTCCCTGAAGAAAGAAGCTCACTCCTATTTACAGCAAAGGCGGGGATTGGACACTCATCCTGAGCTGCGTGGGAAAGGGGAAGGAGAGGCTGAGGGTTGGGGAAAAAGAGAGTTTCCAGGCTCAACACATGAGAGATTATTGATCATCCCTGCTGTCCAGGTTGATCCTGCCCAAAGGCAGTACTTTAGCACTGGAAGCAAAAGGTGATCTCCACTCTCGGGCCACAGAAACCATGAAGGTAGTGTAAGAGATCTGACTGTCTGTTTGCTGTGGACATGGCTGGAGGGGTCCAAGACTTAGCCGCCTTTGGGGCCTCAGGGCAGGTCATGAAGTTGCTTCTCTAGCCTTTGGGTGACACTGGGGAGTGCCCCAGCTGGAACACCTTTTGTGGCTTGAAGACAAACTTTCCTTTCCACCAGCTGTTTTTGGATCTCCCCTTAAGCTGGTCAGATCTTGAAAGAGAGTGTTAGCATTTAAGGAGAGGAAAAAAGAAAAGGCCTTGGTGCACTGAAGTCGAGTACCACCCACATAGCATTGGCAGTGCAGTATAAATCCCTTCCTGGTCTCTGAGTTTCCTCAGATTGCCTGCCGTACAGCTGTAGTGGGCTCGGACTTTTTCCTCAGTTTCCCAAGGAAGAAACCCTCCTTAACAAGACAGAGAGAGAGGGAGAAAAGGTCGACCTGAGAGTTCCACTGAAGCTAGGCCATGGTGGGGGGATCTCTCCTGGAAAGCAGACTCCACCCAAGTGCTGGATGCTTACGGTCACATTCCTAGGCAGTCTTTCCCAGTTTGGCACAACCTATACTGACCTCAGGTGATGGCTGGTCCCTTTGTGGTCACCAAATATGATGCACAGATGACATGCACAGGAATTTCAGGTGCTCAGGGTTCTTGAGCCTGCTCTGAGAATGAAAGCACAGATACACTCTAACCACAGAGGTTGGAAAGATTTTATTTGCAGAGAATTTAGTTGGAGAAAAGAAAAGAGAAAGACTGCATATTGGAGAATGCAGGGGAACCCAGAAACCGGTGATCCCATGGGCCAGGGTGGGGAGTGGGGTTTTATAGCCTATTTGCATTGCCTGATGGCGGAGATGCCTTTCAGATGCAAACAGGCATTTCCTAGGGAGGAGAAGTGTCTCCTTGATCACTTATCGCCTTTTGGGACCTCCTGCAGTCCGTCCTTCAGTCCTTCAGGTTCATGGCTGAAATAGGTACAGAGGCTTTTGTCAATATTGGATAGAAATAAAGAAAAAAATAAAAATGTGTACAGAGAGTTTAATTTTTGAGATTCATGTGTGCTATTTTATTTTCAGCTTCACATGACTGGTTTCCTAAGAACTTAAATCTTTCACAAATTTATTCTAAAAGTTATAAAACTTTTCAGAATATTTTTTTGGCCTGTTTGCTAGAATATTGTTAGGTCTCCTCAGATGTAGTTATAGATTTCAGAAAATGAAAACCTGGATGTCAGCTCCTAATTCTCTACCATCCTTTGACCTCAATTTATTTAAATTTGTCCTTTCTCTCCAAATGTAAGCCATACAAAATGTCTAATTCATGGCATTGGGATTGTATGTGACATTTCCTTTTAGCATGGTACAGAGGAGCCCTCACCAACTGCGCACCATTTTCTTCCTGTTTTTCTGGACCAATGTCCCAGCCAGGTCAGCTTATGATGTGATGACTAAAACTCTGTCCAAATCTTCAAAATCCACTACCAGTGATCAATGGCCAATGAAACTGTAGTTCTCAATAAATGCTTGTTGTCTTACCATGGCTCTTGTGTCTTTGATGGAAGGGGCTGTCTTACATGCTCCTTGTATTAAAATGAAATGTATCTCAATATTCACTTACTGAGCTGAGCTGAGCTGAGCTTCCATCTCTGAATTCTCAGTAACAGTGAAACAAAGCTTTTTGCTTAAGCTTCTATTTTAGAAAATCACATAAAATTAACTTCTACTTCTGAAAACCAGCCTTCAGACTTAATTATTTCAGTACATTTGCTGGTTGTTTATCTCCAACTAATATTTCTTAAACAATGAACTTTAATTAGACTGCTCACATCATCAGGCAGGCTTTACTGAAAGCATCAATGATTTTGATTTTATTTCTTTAATGAAAATCTTGTGGGTAGTTAACATTCTCTGTACACTTGAGAAGAAGTTCTAATGTCATAGACTCTTACCATACTCATATAACTTAGAGAAAATACAATATATTGCAAAATTTCTTTACGACTCCCTCTATGAATATATCTATACCTAAACTTGTTTAAATTCTATATTTACATTTCAAAAATCACTGTAATTTTCCTAATATTAGCATTCACTTGTTTTTGAAATACTAATTGGGGCCTTTGAATGTGCCTATCACTGTACTGAATTTTGGAAATATATTCGTGAAGAAAATCACAAAACTGTACTTATGTAGAATTTAATTTTTTTTCTTATCTTCATAGTGATGTTTTGGTCTAAATTATTTGAGATCTAAATACATGTTCCAAAATATTTAGTAATGAGGCTGGATGTTATTGTTCATACCCATAGCTACTGAGGAGACAGAGATCACAGTTCAAGGTCAGACTGCATAAAAAAGTTAGTGTGGTCCCATGTCAGGCAGTAAGCTGGGCATGGTGATGTGTACCTGTGATCCCAGTTATGAAGGAAGTGCACATGGCAGGATTTTAAACCAGGCCAGCTTGACCAAAAATGAGACTGTGTTCCTAAAATAACTAAAGAAAAAATTTTCAGGGACATGGCTAAAGTTGTAAAGTGCCTGCCTAGCAATTATGAGGCCCTTAGTTCAGTCCCCACTACCAACAAAGCAACAAAAAAGCAAACAAAACTCCCAAAATATCTATTAATGGAAAAAGCACATATGATTACACCAAATCTAAATTTCTTATTTGTTATTTCCTCATTAAGTTAGAGACCCAATGTTCTCAGAGGTAATGCAAGCTCAGGCAACTTCATCATCTATTTAAACACCTTAACCTATAGAAAGAAGTTATTAAAACATTTCCTATCACAATAGCCTCTACAAAATGCCTAGGAATAAATTTTACTAAGAATGTGAAAGACACTCATAATGAAAACTATAAAACTTTAAGAAAGAAATTTAAGAGGACAGTAGAAGATGGACAGAACTTGCATGTTCATGGATCAGCAGAACCAATACTTGGAAAATGGTTATACTACTGAATGCAATCTACAGATTCAATGCAATACCCATAAAATTCTAATGACATTCTTCACAGTAATTCAGAAACCAATCATAACATTTATGTGGAAGCACAAAAGACTCTGAATAGCAAAAGCAATTCTAAGCAAAATAGCAATACTGGAGGTCACACAGTATGTGATTTCAAATAATGCCCAAGAGCTGTATTAACAAAACTATCATGGTGTATGTGATCAATATAATAGATAAGAAGACCAGAAATAAACCCACATAGCTATGGACATCTTTTTAAATTAAATTAAATTTATTTATTTTAAGCCATACTGGCATTTGAACTGAGACTGAGGGCTTGTGCTTACTAGGCCGGGACTCTGCTACTTGAACAACCTCCAGTCATTTTTTTTTACTCTGTTCATTCTGGAAATAGGGTATCACTTTTTTCCCAACCATTAAGGACTGCAACCCTTCTATTTTTTAAGCTTCTTGGAGTTGCTGAGATGACATGACAGGGCCACCAAGCCCACTTTTCTTCCTGTTATGACGGGGGTTCTCACAAACTTTTTTGCATGAAGCCATCTGATTTTTGACAAAGGAGTAAAAAACTTACATTGGAAAAAATATAACATCTTCAACAAATGATGTTGAGAAACTGGATCTCCACATGTAGAAGACTGAAACTATATCCCTGTTTCTCACCCTGTACTAATATCAGTTCAAAGTGGATCAAAGACCCTAATGTAAAACTTGAAATGTTGAAACAACTGCAGGAAAACAGA
This sequence comes from Castor canadensis, assembly GCF_047511655.1. Taxonomy (NCBI): domain Eukaryota; kingdom Metazoa; phylum Chordata; class Mammalia; order Rodentia; family Castoridae; genus Castor; species Castor canadensis. The sequence continues at coordinate 44,753,326 of NC_133399.1, forward strand.
AAAAATATTGGAAGATATTGGCATAGGCAACAACTTCCTGAATAGGAAATCAGTAGGTCAGGCAATAAGAAAAAGGATTAACAAATGCGATTGTATCAAACTAAAAAGCTTCTTCACAGCAAAGGGAATAGTCACTAGACTGAAAAGACAGCCTATAGAATGGGAGAAAAATCCTTCCCAGTTATTCATCTAAGGAATTAGTAGCAAGAATATGTAAAGAGCCAAAAAACTAAACTCTAAAACAACCAATAATCTTATTTAAAAATGAGCAAAAGAGGCCAACAGACAATTCTAGAAAGAACAAGTACAAATTGCTAATAAATATGGGAAGAAGTTTGTTCAACATCCTTGGCCATAATAGTTATGCAAATAAAAACAATATTGAGATTTCATATCACCCCTGTCTGAATGACTATCATCAAGCAAACAAACCATAACAAATGCTGGCAAGGATGCAGGGGAAAAGGGACCTTTATACACTATTGGCGGGGTTGTAAATTATGAAAAGGAACATGAAGATTACTCTAAAAAGTAAAAGTAGTACTACCACATGATCCAGCAATACCACTCTTGGGTATACAACTGAAGGATACCATAGAATTCTTCACCCATGTTTATTATAGCATTATACATAACACCCAAGCTAATGGAATCAGCCTAGGTGTCTTTCAATACATGAAGGCATTTATGTCATTTGCAAGAAAGAAAGATAATAGAAGTAAAAATCATGTTAAGAGAAGTAAGCCAGGTTCAGAAAGAAAAATATTATATATTTTTTCATATGAGGAATCTATATATGTATGTATATATGTCATTAATGTAAATGTGGAACTCTTTGAAGGAACAAGTGGGAACAGGAAAAGGGAAATTGGGTTCTGTGGGGGTTAATAATATCATAGTACATTGTGTCAATGTATGAAGATGGCATAATGAAAACTACTAAAAATTGTAGGAGGGGTAAAATAAAAACCCTAATCTATGATGTATACAACCAGGATACATTTAATTATAGGAACAGAATAAAATACTCTAAACAAAGACTCTTAAAAATAATAATGAATTTTAATGGAATGTTTTTCTGAGTATGATGTCTAAATTATACAAAAGAACCACAACCTTAATGATTGAGTAATTTTTAAGTCTTTCTCTTCCCTAGATTATTACTTTGGTACAAATGGAGTTGTAACTTGTCCTTTCAGTGTTTTTTTTTCTTACATTTTTACTACTTAGGGACTTCAGAATAAGTATATTAAATTCTGTAAGTATTATCCATTAAGCCTTTTAAAATTAGATTCTTAAATTGATAATACATTCATGTTTATTCTTCTTAGATTTCAGGATTTTTCAGTTGTGGTTTTATCATAACTTGAAATAAACTTCATTTTATATTTAATGTCACAGTTTTCTCTTATCTGTTTGCATCTAAGATTCATCAGGGGAGCTGCCTTTTGACTTCAGAATTTAACAGAAAAAAATCTTGCTGAATAGTTGTGAACATCTGTTCATAGTATCTTAATCCATGCTCAGTTGTTTCATTTGTTCTGACATTACTAAAGAATGAGTTACTCATCTCATCTTTAAAAAAACTTTTATTTCATTTCTAATTGCCACATAATACCTGTAGATGCTTTTGGGTTGCCCTGTGATGTCCTGACACATGCATACATTGCCCAGTGATTAAAGTATTAGATAAACCATCACTTCTAAGTTTTATCAGGTCTTCATGGTAACAGCTTTCAAAATCCACATTTCTAGAAAGTCATATTTTCAATGTTTATTTTACATTAGAAAACAGGCAAAATTCCTGCTTTGTGAAACTTGTTCTGGGAAGACATCTAATAATAAAATAATACTTGAGATAATTATAAATTAATGAAATATCTGAGAAGAAAATAAAAATGTATCATAGTAGGCTAAATATGAGATATTTGTTTATAAGGAGGTCTGTTTGAAGAGAACATCATCATAGTTGAGATATATAAAGAGGAAATAACCTTGTGCAGATTTGTGGAAAGGAAATTTCTGTAGATGATATGTGACAATCAACATTCCAAATGGAAAATGGTATGGCATGTTTGAGAAGTAGATAGAGTAGAGAATTGTATATGCAGTTGCATGTAAACAAAGATAATGTCCTGACATAAATTTGACAAAGAAGCCAGAGATGGAGCAGATTTTATAAAGTCCTTTAATTTAAATTAAGAGGTTTCTGATTATTTTAAGAAATAAAATAAAAATCATTCATTTATTTTTATCTGGAAATCATAAAAATTGTTTTTTTCTGTAAGACAATTCTGTAAAGAACTTCTTGGAGAAGGATAAAAATGGAAATAAGCAGGCTGAGAATATTACAGCAGTAATCCAGTGGTTTGAACTAAATAATGAATAATAGAGAAACAAGAGACATATTTAAGGGGCACTTTTAAGGCAGAACTGAAAGAAAGCATCACTGACTATTGACAGCAATAGTAAAAGAAGCACAAGGAGGTGGAATTGGCTTAAGTTGTAGAGCTCTTGCCTAGCAAGCATAAGGCCCTGAGTTTAAACTTCAGTACTGACAAAAAAAGAGAACCATGAACACAGTTTTCACATGTTTCAGTGGAACCACTGAGTAGACAGTGGGTCCTTTAACCTAGATGAGTGATACTCATTGCATATATGACCCTAAAAGTCTATTCTTAAATATATATTAAATGTAATTGAAAGCATGCATACATATAAAATTTTGCATGTAAATATTCATAGAAAGTGATCAACAGTAGAAAAATGTAGAAACTCAAATGTTAAACAAATATAGTACATCCATATAATGGGACATTGTTCAGCAACAAAAAGCAATGAAGTACTAATATATGCTACAATATGAATAAACCTTAAAATATTATGCTATGTAAAAATATGAGACATAAATAGCATATTTATTATCAAACTTGTTTTAAAAGTCACAAGTAGGCAAATCTATAGAGATAGAAAGTACATTTGTGTTCTCCAGACACTAAATGAGGGAGAGGGAATAATGACATGATACTGTTAATTGGTATGACATTTCTTTTGGGGATGATAAAAATTTTCTAAAATTAATTACTTGGTGACTGCTCTATGGCTTTATTATTATACTAAGAACTGCTGCTCTGTGTACCTTAAAGGGGTGAATTTTGTGGTGTGTGAGTTATATCTTAATAAAGAGGGCATCATGTGTTGATACAGAGCAAACAAGCTGGAAAGAGCTTGCTTTTATAACAAACTCACATCCATGTGGTCACTTACACATCCATTAATCTAGCCATGAGGGCAGAGTCCTCATGACTCTGCCAGCTCCCAAAGGAAACATTTTGCTGCATTGGGGAGCAAACTTCCAATGCATGAAATTTGAAGATTCATTCAAACCATAGCATCCTTGTGTAAAATGATGTACTACTTCATAGAATCTACGGACATCTGCTCTTACAGTTTAAGTCACCTCTAGACATAAAATACTGAGTTCAACGTAGCTTCTATGTAAGTAGTTTATCATTCTCTATTATTTAGACAGTAATGAGAAGACAAATTTGTGCATGTACATACTCAGTAGTTTTACCAAATATTTTCTATTCTTATTTGGCCGACTCCATGAGTATTGTACCCATGGAGATAGAGGCCAGCTGAAAACTCAGGAAATTATGGATGAAAAAAACCTGGAAAACAGAAAGGAAAATGAAAGGAATCTCTCCATATTGATAATTAATTCTAATGTAAATGGATTAAACTCTGCAATCAAAAGTCAAAAAGTGGGAATCAAGTGCATAGTCTCAAGAGTAAAGTACTTTCCTACTACTGGTGGTATACCACTTATGGAGCCTGTGGAGTTATGGTCTCATTCTCTAGTTTCCATAGGTGAAATAATTTTGAATTCACTTAATTCCAAGAAGTACAATTTGAGTAAGTGTACTCAGACACACACTCTTGTCAGTTTAAAAAAATTGCTCTTCAAATGTCTTACATACTTGCAAAAACAGGAACTATGTTCCATAGCTGGGATTTGACAGCCCTCACTGGATTCCTTATTCCCATATTGTAAACTCATTGTCTTATTTTGGATTCTCCTGAAAGAAGAAAGAAGACTGAATATCTAGGAATCAAAATCATGTCTTTATGCATTTGAATTGTTCCATAAATTGATTGTTAATATGCCCTGGCCGTGCAGATTATTCAGAATAATATTTTTAATAACAATGTATTTTCTTAAAGGTAAGATAAAAATATACTTTTTAGAAAACAGGAATAAATGGATAATAACCTGATAATTGATGTGATTTTAATTGACAGTACTTCATCCCAATCATTATAATCATTACATTTAGTATCTTATTATACAGGATATAAAAAGTTAATGACTTCAAGATTGTTTTATATTATCTAAAGAATCACCAATGATAAAGTCACTTGGCTTAATTTGCTATTGGTTTTACCTTAGAAAGATTTATTGTAGGTTAATGAGTAATAGAAAAGGTATAAAGTTTATATTGTATTGCACTTCTAGATGAACTGTTTAAAACAATTTTATTTTGTAATATCAAATTAACTTATATCACCTCTGAATTTAGATTTGATATTATACATTCACATACATATGACTTTAATTCAGAATAATCTTGATGGGCAGGACTGCTGCAAATATTTCTCTGGATGGTATATCATGCTCTCAAACACAATTTTAAAAGGGAAAATTTCATTTAAATGGTTTTTGATACTCAAATATACATTACATATATATATAAATATATGTGTCACATAATGGAAAATAATCAAAAGAGAAATCTCTTAGTGAATAGCTATAGCCACCTAGACATTATCTATATTGACATATGAATAGTTGAAATTGAATATAATTAAGACATAAAATTACTTGAAATGTAAAGTTTTCATTAGAAAATTTACTTTCACAGGACCATTGTGAGCTCTGATATGCAACAGCACACCAAATAAAGAGATATACTTGTCTTGAATATTTGATTCTAGTAGTAAGTGAATACAAATAATATAATAATGAGAAGGCGTCATTGTATGAAGGAAAAATAAGATAGACAGAGTGACTCCCTTATTTTTACATAGCGTGGATAGGCTCACAGAAGGACCCATGGAATAAAGCAGAAAGCCATGGCTATATCTCAGGGAAATCACACACAGATGCAAGAGCAGAAACCAGTTACGGAAGTGAAGACAAGTTGGTAGGAACTGAGATCAGTGAGGCATCCAAGGACCAGATTTTATGGGATTTAGCATGCCAAAGTGAGGAGTGTATGTTTTAGTCAATCATGGGAAGCCACGAAAAATTCAAAGTTATGAATGAGTTTACCTGAATGTAAGATGGGGAATGTACTTTTAACCCAACAAGAGGGGAAGACGGTGACATACTAAGATGTTATATTTCAAGCAATAGATAATGGTTTCTTGACTTAAGTAATTATAATGGAGATTCTGACAAGTAGTTGAATTAAAATATATTTTGAAAATGTGGTCAATGTGATCTTCTGCTAAATTATGTACTAATATGTGAGCAAAAAGTCAAGAATGACTCCATAATTCTGACCTGACTAGCTTACTGAGTAATGACACCATTCAGTGAGGTGTACAACACTGTTGGTAGGCCACAGTTGAGTTCCATCTTTAGTGTGGAATTATGTTGATGTCTGATATGGACATCTCAATGAACACACTGAGTCATTATTTGAGAGTATAAATTAGCTCAGAGGAGACATCAAGACTAATGAAATAAATATGGAATTATCAGCATATGTATAGCTTTTATTTTTTATTATTTTTAGAGCTTTACTGTTCACAGATCTTGCATATATATTCTCATTTCACCATCACAACAATCCTGTGACATAGGCAGCACAGATCATTCTCAATTAACAGATGAAGAAAGTGAATCTTCAAGTGGTTAACCAGAGTGCCCAAGGTTCTAGAGTTAGTAACCGTTTTGTGTATCTATCAGTCTTTGGCCTATAATTTCAGCAACCAACCTCCCCTCATTCTTGCCCTACCCACCGCTTCACAGGAATAAAGAACGTAAAATGAGTTCAAGGCTAGAAAAATATTTTGAGGGAAAAAAGCACCATAAAATTATACTGATAAACTATAGTTGTCTATGTTTACATAGTTCATTCCCCTTCCCTTCCTAGCTATTCATGAACCTAAAGTTTATATTACCTCTGTTCTATGATAAATTAAGCAGTTAAGTAAGACAGGATAACAGTGTGATACTATCTAAAGTTATATAAATTACAGTCAGAACACCAATATTACCACACAAATTGAAAACCAACTCAGGAAAGCTAATATGCAACTAGGATCCACTGCAGCACATAGCAAAGCAAGGCAGCATTATTGGATAGGAATAAAAGGAAAACAAGGTGACAGAGTTCAAACTGGTACACATACTATCACCTAAGGCAAGGTGGTGGCAAAGAATTATTTATTCCACAGTGTTTGAACAAGAGCATAAGAGTCATAGGAACCCATAAAAAAAATCTTTTCTTTTTCTTTTTTGGTGGAATTGGTGTTTGAACTCAGAGCTTTGTACTTGCAAAGTAGGCACTGTAGAATTTGAGCCACACCTCCAGTCCATTTTGCCCTGTTATTTTGGAGATGTCGGGTCTATTGAACTAGTGCTTAGGCTGGCTTCAAACCATGATTCTCTTGATCTCAACATCCTAAATAGCTAGGGTTAGAGGCTTGAGCCACTGCAAAACCATCTTAAATCACACAGATGTCTCAGCTGCCAACAGGGAATATAAACACTGTCATCTTAATTGTGAAGAGTGATTTCACCTATGCTCTAATCCTGAACTAAACCAAGGAATAGCTCCATGCTAAAATTCCTGAGCCAAACAACCAGTACCATCATTTCTAATCAGACTAATAAACAGAATGTCTTTTAAGGTAATGAATTGGATGACTGTTCAAGATTTTCTTAAGAATTTACTATGGACTGTCTTGCTTTAAGAACCAAAGAACGTTATATTGAACTTTTTTTTTTTTTTTTTGCAGTACTAGGTCTTCACTCTGAGCCACTCCATCGGCCCTTTTTTGTGTTAGGTATTTTTGAGATAGGGTCTCATGAATTATTTGCTAGGGCTGACTCCTCCTGATCTCTGCCTCCAGAGTAGATGGGATTACAGGAGTGAGACACTGGGCACCCTGCTATATTAAACTTTTATTGATGATTCTAAGTATATGTGTTTATAACAGTTAAAATGGGATAAGTAAATTTAACATATTAAAAGTTTTATAGCATCTGTTCAGAAAAGATTATATACTGCACAAACTATTCAAGTCATACAAAACCATTTTTCAGTGTCTTTTCAACTGAAACGAATCCTATTCACCACACTTCTCCTCCTGACATGGTTCATGCTGAGCAAGCTTTGATTTCAGTTTTTTGTTTTGTTGTATAATAGCCTCATATTTTTCTTTCATTTCTGCCAATTCTAAGTGAAACAGCTCTACTTCTGGTTTTTCCAGAAAGCTCCTAAGAGATGCTTTAAAAACTCCAAATCACTAGTAGGTTTCTCTGTTTCTTCATATAAGGCTACCAACTCCTTGGTCATCATGTCCAGCCCCTGGTTTCTCCAAGTACCTCTGAAACTGCTGGCACTTTGTTTTGAGTTGGTGGCTTTGTACTGGGCCATAGTGACAGCAACAGTGGCACAACTGGCACTGGAGGCTGTGCTGTATAGTTTTTAGACAAAATCTGGATAATATCCATTAATTCATGCATATATCTAAAGAATAGAAAAGAATAAAGTTCTAAACAGTTACAAGATTCATTAAAGGAGATAGGAAGCAATGATGAAATTGATGTTGTAGCACTGCGGAATCCAAGTTTAGAAGATATTTTATGTAGAGGAATGAGTGAACTGTTACAGATAATGTGACTTAGATGTAGAAAGAAAATTTGCCTTTGAATTTGGGAAAGTAAGGATAATTGGTGACATCTAGAAAAAAAGTGTCATTTTAGTATTAGGATCAAAAGCATGATTGGTAATGACTTTGGGAATAAATTGGAAATGAAAAAAATTATATAGATAACCATTTTGATAATTATGTATAAAAAGAAAGGGAATGAAGTCAACAGAAATGTTCACAAAGAAAAATTGAAAAATTAGACCAAAAGGGGAGAAGTGTTTATGTTTTAAATTAATAGTAGGGATGAAGCATGGAGTGAAAGAATCAATATTTAGGACACAATTATGGGATAAATAACCTTTAATAAATGGTGATAAACAACAGAATCTATTCACCAGTATGGGAATGGTCATTGACAAGAGCATGGAAAAACAGAGAACACAGTCCATAAACGCAGATACATGGGATTGGTAATTATTAGTGTGAGAAAAAGAAATGCTTTTCTGATATCATTTTTATGTCACAGTTATAAAAAGTATGTTAGTTAAAGGGAGGATTGATGAGGGTTTAAAAACAAAGAAGAAATTTAAAAATAATAGACTAGGATATTGAAAAAACTGACTTGGTTAAGGATAAGTAGGATACTTCTTTGAGGTCTCAAGTGTTAAAATACAGGTAAGATCATAGTGTGTGTGTGTGTGTGTGTATACAATCATGGTTTTTTACTCTTCCATAAGTAAGAGTGCTTTTACGATAACCCATAGAATCTAAGCTGAAAAAAAGGCTGATTGAGTTCAGAAAATCAAATTATTTCAAGTAGAGAGAGTGATCAATAGTGTCAAATGCTATATTGCTCAAATAAGTCAAGGAAAATAAGATGAAGTATTAACTATGCAAATGCTACTGGTGAAATTTTAAAGGAAGTAACATTAGTAGAGTAGAGAGTGTAAAAGTCTGAGGTGGGATAAAGAGAGACTCTAGATAAATTTAATTGCTGATACTGTGAATGTAGGTTTCTGACAGGAAAATTTTTATTTATGAAGGAAACAATAAAGATGATGGTGGCTTGGGGAAGGGGTGAAACTAAAAGTAAAATGTTGCCAGGTGCTGGTGGATCACACCTGTAGTCCTTGCAACTTAGGAGGCAGAGATCAGGAAAATTGCAGTTCAAACCAGCCCAAGCAATCAGTTTGTGAGACCCTATCTCAAAAAACCCATCACAAAAAAGGGCTATAAAGTAGCTCAAGGTGTAGGCACTGAGTTCAAACCACAGTACTGCCAAAAAAAAAAAAGCCAGTAAAATGTATTTTAAATTTCATTTCACTTTTTAATTTTCATGCTTAATACATGACTCTGACTTTTGTGCTGGAGAAATGGTCTGGACAGAGAAACATATTAGGAGGCTTTGGTAGTAGTTTAAATGATAGATTACCATGAATTAGATTATTATTGTCCGTTACAGATGGTGAGTAATGGTCATACCTAGTACATATTCAATAAATACTCATGAGGCTGAATTAAATAAAATATGAATAAAAATATGAAACATATCACTGAATAAAATGTAAGTTTTTATGCACCATTGCTTATTAAAACTATGTCCCCTTTTTATACTTGATGAAAAAAACATTAATTCCTTCTTATTGATTCATTACACCTAAAATACTTTATTTTTCTTTTACTATGGGATTTTGGGCTTTGTTGATGCAAAGTTCTCATAAACAAGTGTTCATCGATCACATACTGTGTGTAGTTAATTAAAGAGAAGGCCATGTAAGGATTCTTAGGGTTTATTTTAAATCTCTAAATCTGAATTTCTCTGGGCTATTTTCAAAACAAATGAATTCTGAACTTACAAATATATGTATGCTTTTTAGTTAGCTCTATTTTAGATATCTTACATTGAATGAAATGGACCTTCCTCTTAATTTCAAAAAGATTCATCAAAAAGTTCTAAATCCCAGCATACATACCATCGTAGAGGAGTTTTGGCTCTTGGATTGATGGTCTGTCTAGCATGAGACCTCATGTGAACTTTCTATGTACTAAGTAGAGTAGTTAAAACACCTCTCTAGAAGCAGTCAATTCTGAAATGATTTAGTCATCAGTCAGACCAGGTATGTCCCAGTCTGGTCACTTGCTAATTGCTTAGAGTAACCTATGAGTTCTAACAGAATGTGTGAGTTGTGAGCGTTCATTGGCAACTCAATCATGAAATACATCTCAATCTCTTTCTCTCTTTTCCCTTGACTACTTTTTTTAAACTGTATCTCACACTGGATGTGGGATCACATGCCAGTAGTCCAAGCACTTGGTAAGTAGAGGCAGGAAGATCATAAGCAAAAGTCATATCAAATAACAACAAAAATTATATCTCCTATATATCCTAACTTTAATATTGCCATCATCTCATTTTTTTACATTGTATGAGTTTAGAGGCAAGTGAGAGGATTGGGGCATTAAGTTTTACTTATCTTATCTTTTTCCACAAGCAGTAAATAAACTCCAAGAGGAAGAGTTATTTTATCACCACCGCCTAGGTGATGTCCTAGCATATAGTACGTGCTTAAAAAATACTTTGCTAATGAATGAATGAATGAATATAAATGATTCTTATGCCACTTACATTAATCCTTTTCTGGCTCTTATATAAGGTCTCCAACACCGTCTGACCCTGTGAATCTTGACTCCTTTTTGTGTCATTAACCCACAACCTACTCGGCCTTCTGTCTCTGCATCTCACTGTGGACTTTGCATTTATTATTTCCTGTTATGGATGAGCTATCTCTAGATTTTTATGTGGCCTCATCTTTTAGGTGTGTAGTTAAATGTCAGTTCTTCAGACTTATGATAGTATATTTATTTTATTATCTGTATTTGCCCTCCTAACTGGACCTGTGGCTGTACAGTTAGAAATTCTCAGCCTCCCACATAGCCCAGGTGCCATGTGATTTAAGGTCAGCAGATGTGAAGGGCCTAGCAGGGATGTGTGATATTGATTTCCTATATTCAACTTAAACCTCAATTACTTAACTTGAGAATTTGTTGCCCGTTTCAGTAGGTTGGAATGCTGAGGTCACTCTGCTTCAGCCACATTCTTGAAGACAAGAATCTGACAGCAAACAGTAGCATGAGAGTTAGCACTGAATGATGTTGGATCACGGACTTGCTGTGGTAGTCTAAACTCACTGAAATATTACTGAAATTTAGCTAATTTTCTGGGTACTGTATTTTAATATTTTAGAGTTTCTTGTTACAGTAGCTAATCTTATCTGGATGAGTATATTCAGTTATGTACTTTTTCATAATCATTATCTCTACCTCAGGCTTGTTTCCATATTGACTTGGGTTTTATTGATTCTCTCCCCACTGGAACATGATCTCCTGTAGGGAGGATCTTCCTCTATGTGTTACCACACACGTCCTAAGGCTTTGAATAATGCTTGGGACATAATAGGCACATTAGCATTTGTAAAATTAAAAGGCAGGAAATGAAATTGCATCTGTCATTAATAAAATCAAGTGCTTGGTTATTAGCATGAGCATCAGAATTATAAATCCATAATATCAATCTCCAATCGTAAATTCCATAAAGTTTATTCCTTTGTCACTCTGTCTTGTCATTTGTACTAATATAAAGACTTTAAATATATATTGCTTTAAGAAATGTGCAATGTAGCTCATAGAAAAGAAGTTAAATTATTAAGTGATTCAGTGATATAAACACCGTTCTTCAAAGTAAAACTTTAATGTGTATATTTCATCCTTTGATGACAGACACAAGGATTAGGGGATTGTGAGGGACAAAGGCAAAGGCAATGCTATAACAAGGGCTTGGGTTTCAGAAGAGAAGGAGATTACTTGAACTGAATGAGCAAAACCCATGACCGCTAGAACACCAGTGATAATATACTCTGCATTGTGTCCCAAAGGTCTCACAGATCCCTAAATCCATGAGATAATGGATTCTAAACCTGTAGTTACTGAGTTTAATCTTTTTTCTGTTTTAAGACAGGGTCTGAATATGTAGTTCTAGCTGTCCTCACACTCTGGATCCTCCTACCTCAGCTCCCCAAGTGCTAGAATTATGGGTGTAAACTAACATACTTCTTCAAAATTTAATCTTAAGAAAACACACACCTTAACATGAAACACTGAAAACTTCTATCAGATAAAATTAAATCCATACATTTTATTGACTTCATTATTAGATAAATAACACATCTTTGCACAGCTGAGTTATCAAAATGAATTTTGAGTCTTGTCACATAAGGGAAAATGATTGAGAACAATTCAGCTCCCTGTTTCTCTGACTGCTCCTCCTTCCATAAATAGAAAGTAGAAATGCAAATATTATGCTAATAGCACAGCTGTTCTTGATAAGAGAAATGATTATCACTGCACAATATAATCAAATGACAAATATTTGTCAGAATGTTTGTTTTGTAACTATAGATTTATAGCTATCAAACTAAAACTAAACATAAACCTTACTATTTAAATTCATACAGATACATAATGTATAATTATGAAGTTGAAACTATGTTTTACATCTTTATTTCCCATTTAACTGATCACTTCAGTATTATATTTTAATATGATTATATAAGTCAGTTATATTTATATAATAAATATAATTATATATTTATTACATATTAATTATATTCAATTATATTTTACTAACGTGATTATATATTCTATATTCAATATGACATGATTATATAATATTAAGTAAATTATATTTACTTATTAAGTGTAAAATTTAATATTTTATGTTTAGATAGGAACTAACTGGACATTGGTAACAGAGTAGACTAAGTTTTAACAGACGTTTGAGGTAAAATGAACAAACACTATTCTACTCTCTACTTCTATGGGATCATTCTCTTTAGCTTCCACTAATGATTAAGAACATAGGGTATATTTCTCTTTTTGACTGGCTTATTTTATTTAAATGATGTTCTCCACTTCCAGTGATGTATCTACAAGGAAAAGAATTTCATTCCTTTTATGAATTCCATGATGAGTACTGTTTCATCATGTCTAAGTACAAAATTTGCTTCATATACTACTTGGTCAGGGGTTGCAGTAAACATAAGAGTGTAGATATCTCTTTGATACAATTATTTCAACTGTCAGCATATATGTTGGTTTTAATTTTAGTATTTTGAGAGACCTCTATACTAGAAATGATGATGCCAGAGTCCACCTGTAATCCAGAAATGAGTTTATTTCTATACTATTCAGTGAATATCCACTTGAATTCATCCAAGTGTATGCTAATAATACTTTTAAAAAACTTAAAACATATAAATAGCTATCAATTCTTCTCAAATTGATATAAAGTTAAAAACATTCCAATCAAATTTTTTGTTTGTTTGGATATACATTTCTATAGAATATAAGTTGATTATATCAGAAAAAATTATTAAAATAATTGAAACTTCCTGAGGAAGAAAAAGATGAAATATTGTGCCATACTAATTTTGAGATATATCAATTAATAAACTAAGAATTTGGAACCAGTGCATGAATTATCAGCTGAAGAAAAGCAACCAATAGAGGCAGAGAAATAAATATTCATATGAAGAAATTTAGTCACAAAAATGAAGGTTTTCAGGTCAGTGATCAAAATATAGACATATCCATTCCATGTAGCTGACACAATTATCTATTCTTATGTAAAAATGAATTTAAATTCTTATTCATGTTTATGCTCACATTCACACACAGAGCATTCCTGAAGGACTGAGATTGACATATAAAGGGCAGAGTGTGTAAAGTATTTGAAATGGAAATACAAGAAAACATATTTGTATTCTAGAGTAAAGCAAACATTGTTAAATGTGATATAATATATCAAATTTACACAAAGAAATAGAGTAATTTAAATACATTAAAATCAAGTTCTAGGCCATTTTTTCCCACCAGCTGGCTACAAAGCTGCCTGTGTCAAACTGCAGAAGAAAGTGGTGAGCATCATGCACCATGCGTGGCTCCCCTACCCACCTCAAGAAAATAATCCAGCACAGGCCCATGGCAGACTGAACCCTCCCAGCAAAACTGAAAACCATAAATAGCAAAGTGTAGTCTAACTCTGGCATCAGAGTTTGGGGTGGAATGCTGAGCCAACTCTGAGAACAGGGTGGGACATAGAGTTGATCTCTCACTGCTGAACTGTCAGGGGTGGAGTAAGGAACTGAGCTCACAGCACCAAACTCGCAGTGACATGTCATAAAGCAGCAAAGGCTGTGAATGAGGGCAGGCCAACAAGCCAACCACTTAGAGGAGCAACGGGAACCCAGCAGAGTTTGAGAGAGGCATAAAGGCTGAGAGAGGGAGCAGAGTGACAAACTAATCTCCCAAAGCACTTCAGGAGGTGGAACTGGGACCTGAACTCTGGGACACAGAGCAGCATTCAAACCTGAATTACCCCACCTTGCCTGGGGAGGAGCTGAGCAAACAGAGCTGCAGCTGAAGAAAAACACAGATGCTGCCTCATGAAAACAAGAGCTCTGACCACCCTGCATGAGCTGGCATTCTTACCTTACTTCACAACTCCAAGTAATCTTATAGACAGAAGGTCCAAATACCACTCAAAACCCAGGCACCTGTTGAGGCCACATCAGAGCTTCTGCTTGAACACCACTACCAGGATTGGACACTTCAGGAATAATTCCACAAGTTTTAGTAATAGACTGAACTTTCTGTGGTACTTGAACTTGGTGTTTTTTATTTCATTTCTTTTTCTTTCTTTTTCTTTTTTTATTCCTATTTACTCATTCCATCATTACTATCCTTTTATCCCTATTCTCACCCTCTTCACTTTCCCTCTTTCTCCTGTACAGCAATCCATTGTTCTCCCTCCCAACTACTCTTTCTGGCCCTTCTAATCCACTCTTTTCCCTGTCTTCACTTCCCCTCTTATCCTCCCCTCAACCTGTCACCACACTATACCCCTCCACACACTCAACACCTGCTGACTAACCTACTCTACCAAATGCAACAACTCCATCTCCCTGAAATTCCTGACACAAACACCCTCCACTACAACAAAAGAAATACACAGAAACACACAAAATGGTCACAAATCCTAGTGGCCCCCATACCTCTTAATCCACACACCCACCCCTTTTCCCAACTCCCTTTTTATTTAGTGTCATCTTTGCCAATTCTCCAAAAACTATAACTAGTCTAATAACCATTTTCCCCCCAACTCTGATGGCTTATTGATATTATCCTTAAGGGGTTTTCTATAGAATACATTAATAACTCATCTGGAATTGAACCTGTGAACTTGTCATTCCTAAATTATACCTCCAGAACATGGTTAAATAGATCACATCAACTTAGCTTACAATTAAGTTACAACACAAAAATTAAACCAGGGAAAGATATTGGGCAACAAAATCCACAAACTAGCCTACCAAGTATATAGTGGCACAGCACCAAGTGGGGTGATGAGAAGAAGGGATGGAAATCACTCCTCTCAAAAAAATAATTCAATACAGGATTCAGTGGGAAATGAAGAAAATGGATACCCAGTTCCTGGCCTCAACAAAACAATGATAAATATAACTAAGGAACTCAGTGAAGTTCACACACACACACACACACACACACACACAAAACCCTCACAAGAAATCTGGGATGAAATCTCTGATAAATTCATGGAGGAGATATTAGAAATGGTTTATCAGAATGTACAAAATGCACTTAAGAAATTTCAAGATTCCAAAAATAAAGAGCATGAGAAGACATAGAAACAAATAAATGAACTCAGAGAGGACCTCAACAAATGGCAAAGTGAAACAAAGGACACTGTAAAAAGAGAGAAACATGAATTAAAAGAGGAGTTAAACAAAGACATGGAAAACCTCAGAAAGAAGTATCAAACAGAAACCTGGAAATAAAAAGTCCCTATAGTCAAACAAAAACTACAGTGGAAGTCCATTCCAGCAGACTAGAACAAGTGGAAGACAGAAACTCAGAGTTCAAAGATAAAATAGATATTAAAAAAAGGGAAAAGAAGAAATCATAGTCAAACAACTCAAGAGCTATGAAAAGAATGTGCAAGAACTCAACACCTCCATCAAAAGACCAAACCTGAGAATCATGGGCATTGAAGAAGGAGAAGTGCAAACCAAAGGAATACATAACATATTCAACAAAATAAAAACAGAAAATTTCCCAAATCTTGAGAAAGTTTTGCCCATTCAAGTACAGGAATCCTCCAGGACACCAAACAGACTTTTCCAAAATACAACCTCCCCACAGCTTATTTTCATTAAAACAACTATCACAGAGAACAGACAAAGAATATTGAAGGCTGTAAGGGACAAAAAAATGAATAATATAGAAAGGTAAACACATAAAAATAACAGCAGATTTCTAAACAGAAACCTTAAAGACATTAAGGGCGTGGAGTGAGGTACTTCAAGCACTGAATGAAAATAACTTCAACACTAGGATACTCTACCTAGAAAAACTATCATTCAAAACTTCAGAGCAGTAAACATAATCCACAATAAACAAATTAAAATAGTATATGAACACCAAGCCACCACTACAGAAGATTCTACAAGGAATTCTGCACACAGAAGATGAAAGCAAACAAAACCACAATAAATGGGAAACACCAAACCACAGGAGAAGAAAAGACAAGCAATCACAGAGTAGCATTCATTCAAGTGCACACAATCAAATCCTCAAGAAACAAAAACAACTAAATGGCAGGGAGCACCACAAACATATCAATATTAACACTGAATGTTAATAGACTCAACTCACCCATCAAAAGACATTGTTTGGAAAACTGAATTAAAAAGGAAACTCTGACAATCTATTGTTTATAGGATACCCACCTTATTGACAGAAATAAATGCTGGCTTAAGGTGAAAGGCTGGGAGAAGATTTACCAAGCCAGTGGTTCCCAAACACAGGCAGGAGTACAAAACTTATATCAGGCAAAGTAGACATCAAACCTATATTGGACAAATTAGCTAAAAGAGTACACTTCCTATTAATAAAAGGGACAATACACCAAAAGGAAATGACAATTATCAACCTGTATTCATCCAATGTCAGCACAAGCATTTTTCATCAAACCTACACTAAAAGACTTAAAAGCACAGAAAGACTCCAACACAGTGGTAGTGAGAGACTTTAACACCTCTCTATCACCAATAGGTAGGTCATCCAAAAGAAAAAAAAAAAAAAGAAGTTCTAGAATTAGACCATAAGTCAAATGGACCTAACTGATGTCTACAGAATATTTCATCCAATAACAGCACAAGGAATTCCAAGATGGCGGCTAGAGGTAGGAAGCAGAAAGCTACCCTCCTATAGTGAAATCTTGGAGAGATGCTGGAGACACACTTTGCAGGCATAATCACCAAGAAAAGGCATAACTTTGACTCCTCCACATCTCCAGCCGGCGCAGAGAATCTCCACTTCACGTTAAACGGAGAACCGAGGAGGGCCCCCGGGGCCGCCAGTGGCCGGTGCCCAAACGGCTTGGGAAGACGCGGACCAGGTGAGCTTCATGGTACCGCGGTAGCCCCACAGACAAGCCTGGGCCAGAGCAGCATAGCCCCCTGGACAGACTGACCTCCACCCGGGAAAAAAAGAGAAACTGAGTACTAAGCAATAAGAACAGTTAAGACACGCTGGAAAGAGGGTGGGGTGCCCTGAGCGCTGAAGATTGGGGGAAGGGAACCCTTCCCGGGACTGTAAATAAACGAGCCGGGCGGGCCGGAGAGGCTCTGGCGGGAGTGGGGCGCGCGCCCAGCAACCAGGAGCGGGGACGCTTGTGAGAGGAGGGAAGACCCACTTCCCACGTGAACTGTAAATAAACACGCAGGCCTGACAACGCGGGGCAGTGTCACCTTTCCCAGTGCTTGGAAAGGGGAAAGCCTGTAGCTTTGCACAGGAGAACTCTGAGCAAACAAAGCCTGTGGGACCAGGTGAGTGCTAAGCTCACCCCAGAGATCTGCATAAATAACGCCGCCAGCTACAGGCTGAGAGCAGCAGGCAGGCAAGCCACAGTTGCAGATACCACTCTCAGAACTGCCTCCAGACGCTTTTTTTTCTTTTTCTCCCTACCTTTGATGAGAGAACAACCGAATTACACCTGCAAGCCGAAAAACTTACTGAAACTGTATTGCATTTGAACTGGGGACACTTGGTGGGGCTTTTTTTTTTTTCTTCTGTGTGTGTGTGAGTGTAGTTTTGTTCTACTTTATGCATCCCCTTTGATGAGACAACTACAGAACAACATCTGAGGCACCAACTCCAGGACTGGAGATTGAGACGGACATCCAAATTATTAAGACTGAAATTGTATTGCATATAAACTTGGAAGTTTTTTGGTTTTTTTTTTTTTTTAATTTTCTATTTTCCATTTTATTTTAATTCATTTTTATAAATAGATATTACTTTCATATACTTATTTTTTATTTTTTTATCTTTGATTTTCAATCCTCTCTCTGTCTCTCTATTGTCTGTTCAGCTTACTGTCGATTAGTACACTAACACTCCCTGTTTATACCTTTGAAACTCTCTTGTCTGATACCTTGTTCTGCTTTCTCCCTCTTGTCTGTATATTTGTTTTCCCCTTTTCTTTAACTTCTTGCTTTCCATCTCAGCTCACTCTTCCATTCTCAATATTACCATTGTTATTATTACAAGCTAGAAAATACTTAATTACACACAGTACAGGGACAGTAACAACACCAAGGACAATGACAGGAAGACAGAAAAAATAAGGAAACCAGTTTCCTCACAGCAAAAAAATTAGTACAGGAACCAGAGGGGAATGAAGAGAACAGAAACTCAGATCCAGACTCCAACAAAATGAAGATAAACTATGCCAAAGGACCCAATGAAGCCCACAAGAATAATTTAAAAGAAGACATACTACAAGTATTCAATGAGAATTTTATAGAGATGATACTGGATAGAGTCAACCAAAATGTACAGGAGACACTCAAGAAATTCCAAGACAATAAAAATAGAGAATTTGAAAAAGCAAAAGAAGAAATAAAGGAAACCATAGAAGCACTGTATAAACACCAAAGTGAAAGAGAGAACACAATGAATAAATGGATAAATGAACTCAGGACAAAAATAGACAACAATAAAGAAGAAAACAGCCAGGATATGGAAAACCTCAGAAAAAAGAACGAAACAGAACTGCAAAACAAAACGGAAGGCCAATCCAGCAGAATAGAACAAACAGAAGACAGAATCTCAGAACTTGAAGAAGAAATGGTAATTAAAGGAAAAACTGAAGAACTATTAATTAAACAACTCAAGACCTGTGAAAAGAAAATGCAAGAACTCACTGACTCCATCAAAAGACCAAACTTGAGAATCATGGGCATCGAAGAAGGAGAAGAGGTGCAAGCGAAGGGAATGCGTAATATATTCAACAAAATAATAACGGAAAATTTCCCAAATCTAGAGAAAGATATTCCCATACAAATGCAAGAGGCCTCCAGGACACCAAACAGACCAGATCAAAATAGAACTACTCCACGACATATCATCATTAAAACAACAAGTTCAGAAACTAAGGAAAGAATATTGAAGGCTGTAAGAGAGAAAAAACAAGTAACATACAAAGGTAAACCCATCAAAATCACAGCAGACTTCTCAACAGAAACATTAAAAGCAAGAAGAGCGTGGGGTGAGATCTTCCGGGCACTCAATGAAAATAACTTCAACCCCAGGATACTCTACCCAGCAAAGCTATCATTCAAAATAAATGGAGCAATAAAAGTCTTCCATGATAAGCAGAAACTAAAACAATATGTGACCACAAAGCCACCATTACAAAAGATTCTGCAAGGGATCCTGCACACAGAAAGTGACACCCAACTTAACCATGAAAAGGCAGGCAGCACCAAACCACAGGATAAGAAAAAGCAAGACAGTAGAGAGTAACATCAAGTTAGGTACACACAATCAAACCTTCAAACAACTAAGATAACTAAATGGCAGGAATCACCACATACCTATCAGTACTAACACTTAATGTTAATGGACTTAATTCACCCATCAAAAGACACCGTTTGACAAAATGGATTAAAAAAGAAGATCCAACAATTTGTTGCTTACAGGAGACTCATCTCACCGACAGAAATAAGCATATGCTTAGGATGAAAGGCTGGAAGAAGATTTACCAAGCCAATGGCCCCCGAAAACAAGCAGGAGTAGCAATACTTATCTCTGACAAAGTAGACTTCAAACCTACATTGATCAAACGAGATAAAGAAGGACATTCCATACTAATAAAAGGGGAAATATACCCAAAGGAAATAATAATCATCAATCTGTACGCACCCAATATCAACGCACCCAATTTCATCAAACATGCCCTGAAAGACATAAAAGCATATATAAACGCCAACACAGTGGTTGTGGGAGACTTTAACACTCCATTATCATCAATAGATAGGTCATCCAAACAAAAACTCAATAAAGAAATCCAAGATCTAAAATATGCAATAGATCAAGTGGACCTAGTAGATGTCTACAGAACATTTCATCCAACCTCTACACAATATACATTCTTCTCAGCAGCCCATGGAACCTTCTCCAAAATAGATCATATCCTAGGGCACAAAGCAAGCCTCAGCAAATATAAGAAAATAGAAATAATACCATGCATACTATCTGACCACAATGCAGTAAAAGTAGAACTCAACAACAAAAGTAAAGACAAAAAACATGCAAACAGCTGGAAACTAAATAACTCATTACTTAATGAAGAATGGATCATCGATGCAATAAAAGAGGAAATTAAAAAGTTCCTAGAAGTCAATGAAAATGAAAACACAACCTACCGGAACCTATGGGACACAGCTAAGGCAGTCTTGAGAGGAAAGTTTATAGCCATGAGTGCATATATTAAAAAGATTGAAAGATCCCAAATCAATGACCTAATGATACATCTCAAACTCCTAGAAAAACAAGAACAAGCAAATCCCAAAACAAATAGAAGGAGAGAAATAATAAAAATAAGAGCTGAAATCAACGAAATAGAAACCAAAAAAACCATACAAAGAATTAATGAAACAAAAAGTTGGTTCTTTGAAAAAATAAACAAGATCGATAGACCCCTGGCAAACCTGACTAAAATGAGGAGAGAAAAAACCCAAATTAGTAGAATTAGGAATGCAAAAGGGGAGATAACAACAAACACCATGGAAGTCCAGGAAATCATCAGAGACTACTTTGAGAACCTATATTCAAATAAATTTGAAAATCTTAAAGAAATGGACAGATTTCTAGATACATATGATCATCCAAAACTGAACCAAGAGGAAATTAATCACCTGAATAGACCTATAACACAAAATGAAATTGAAGCAGCAATCAAGAGTCTCCCCAAAAAGAAAAGTCCAGGACCTGATGGATTCTCTGCTGAATTCTATCAGACCTTTAAAGAAGAACTGATACCAACCCTCCTTAAACTGTTCCATGAAATAGAAAGGGAAGGAAAACTGCCAAACACATTTTATGAAGCCAGTATTACACTTATCCCAAAACCAGGCAAAGACACCTCCAAAAAGGAGAACTATAGGCCAATCTCCTTAATGAACATTGATGCAAAAATCCTCAACAAAATAATGGCAAATCGAATTCAGCAACACATCAAAAAGATTATTCACCATGACCAGGTAAGCTTCATCCCAGGGATGCAGGGGTGGTTCAACATACGAAAATCAATAAACGTAATAAACCACATTAACAGAAACAAAGACAAAAACCACTTGATCATCTCAATAGATGCAGAAAAAGCCTTTGATAAGATCCAACATCATTTCATGATAAAAGCTCTAAGAAAACTAGGAATAGAAAGAAAGTTCCTCAACATTATAAAAGCTATATATGACAAACCTACAGCCAGCATTATACTTAACGGAGAAAAATTAAAACCATTCCCTCTAAAATCAGGAACCAGACAAGGATGCCCACTATCTCCACTCCTATTCAACATAGTACTGGCATTCCTAGTCAGAGCAATTAGGCAAGAAGAAGGAATAAAAGGAATACAAATAGGTAAAGAAACTGTCAAAATATCCCTATTTGCAGACGACATGATCCTATACCTTAAAGACCCAAAAAACTCTACTCAGAAGCTTCTAGACATCATCAATAGCTATAGCAAGGTAGCAGGATATAAAATCAACATAGAAAAATCATTAGCATTTCTATACACTAACAATGAGCAAACTGAAAAAGAATGTATGAAAACAATTCCATTTACAATAGCCTCAAAAAAATCAAATACCTAGGTGTAAACCTAACAAAAGATGTGAAAGACCTCTACAAGGAAAACTATACACTTCTGAAGAAAGAGATTGAGGAAGACTATAGAAAGTGGAGAGATCTCCCATGCTCATGGATTGGTAGAATCAACATAGTAAAAATATCGATACTCCCCAAAGTAATCTACATGTTTAATGCAATTCCCATCAAAATTCCAATGACATTCATTAAAGAGATTGAAAAATCTACTGTGAAATTTATATGGAAACACAAGAGGCCACGAATAGCCAAGGCAATACTCAGTCAAAAGAACAATGCAGGAGGTATCACAATACCTGACTTCAAACTATATTACAAAGCAATAACAATAAAAACAGCATGGTACTGGCACAAAAACAGACATGAAGACCAGTGGAACAGAATAGAGGATCCAGATATGAAGCCACACAACCATGAGCAACTTATCTTTGACAAAGGAGCTAAAAATATACGATGGAGAAATAGCAGCCTCTTCAACAAAAACTGCTGGGAAAACTGGTTAGCAGTCTGCAAAAAACTGAAACTAGATCCATGTATATCACCCTATACCAAGATTAACTCAAAATGGATCAAGGATCTTAATATCAGACCACAAACTCTTAAGTTGATACAAGAAAGAGTAGGAAATACTCTGGAGTTAGTAGGTATAGGTAAGAACTTTCTCAATGAAACCCCAGCAGCACAGCAACTAAGAGATAGCATAGATAAATGGGACCTCATAAAACTAAAAAGCTTCTGTTCATCAAAAGAAATGGTCTCTAAACTGAAGAGAACACCCACAGAGTGGGAGAAAATATTTGCCAATTATACATCAGACAAAGGACTGATAACCAGAATATACAGGGAACTTAAAAAACTAAATTCTCCCAAAACTAATGAACCAATAAAGAAATGTGCATGTGAACTAAACAGAACTTTCTCAAAAGAAGAAATTCAAATGGTCAGAAAACACATGAATAAATGCTCACCATCTCTAGCAATAAAGGAAATGCAAATTAAAACCACACTAAGATTCCACCTCACCCCTGTTAGAATAGCCATCATCAGCAACACCACCAACAACAGGTGTTGGTGAGGATGCGGGGAAAAAGGAACCCTCTTACACTGTTGGTGGGAATGTAGACTAGTACAACCACTCTGGAAAAAAATTTGGAGGCTACTTAAAAAGCTGGACATCGATCTACCATTTGATCCAGCAATACCACTCTTGGGGATATACCCAAAAGACTGTTACTCCAGAGGCACCTGCACATCCATGTTTATTGCGGCACTATTCACAATAGCCAAGTTATGGAAACAGCCAAGATGCCCCAGCACTGATGAATGGATTAAGAAAATGTGGTATCTATACACAATGGAATTTTATGCAGCCATGAAGAAGAATGAAATGTTATCATTCACTGGTAAATGGATGGAATTGGAGAACATCATTCTGAGTGAGGTTAGCCTGGCCCAAAAGACCAAAAATCGTATGTTCTCCCTCATATGTGGACATTAGATCAAGGGCAAACACAACAAGGGGATTGGACTATGAGCACATGATAAAAGCGAGAGCACACACAAGGGAGGGGTGAGGATAGGTAAGACACCTAAAAAACTAGCTAGCATTTGTTGCCCTTAACGCAGAGAAACTAAAGCAGATACCTTAAATGCAACTGAGGCCAATAGGAAAAGGGGACCAGGTACTAGAGAAAAGGTTAGATCAAAAAGAATTAACCTAGAAGGTAACACACACTCACAGGAAATCAATGTGAGTCAATGCCCTGTATAGCTATCCTTATCTCAACCAGCAAAACCCCTTGTTCCTTCCTATTATTGCTTATGCTCTCTCTACAACAAAATTAGAGATAAGGGCAAAATAGTTTCTGCTGGGTATTCGGGGGGGGGAGCGGGAGGGGGTGGAGTGGGTGGTAAGGGAGGGGGTGGGGGCAGGGGGGAGAAATGAACCAAGCCTTGTATGCACATATGAATAATAAAAGAAAAATGAAAAAAAAAAAGCCTCATATCAAATAGGAATTGGACATAGTTAAAAGATAACCATGGTTACCTCTGGAAACCTGAAGATTTTCATGTTAATTATCTATTTCTGTATGCTTTATTTTTGCACATATTATTACCATTGTAATTGTAAGAATAAAAAAGATACAAAAAAAGAAAAAAAAAAACAGCACAATATACATTCTTCTCAGAAGCCCATAGAAATTTCTCCAAAACAGATCATATGTTAGGACACAAAGCAAGCCCCAGCAAATATAAGAAAATAGAAATAACCCTCTGCATTCTTTTAGATCACATTGCATTAAAACTAGAACTCAACAACAAAAACAACAGCAGAAAACACATAAGTAATTGGAGGCTGAATAATAAATTGCTCAGTTATCAGTGGGTCAGAGTAGAAATAAGAGTGAACTCCTGGAAGCTAACGAAAATGAAAACACCACATACTAAAACCTATGGGTCACAGTAAAGGAAGTCTTTAGGGGAAAATTTACAGCTATGAGTGCATATATTAGAAGGACAGAAAGATCTCAAATAAATGACCTAATGCTATATCTCAAACTCTTAGAAAAACAAGAGCAATAAAAACCCAAAACAAGCATAAGGAGAGAAAGATAAAAATAAGCACCAAAATTAATGAAATAGAGACCAAGAAAACCATACAAAGAATTGATGAAACAAAAAGCTGGTTCTTTGAAAAAATAAACAAGATTGACAAACCCTTGACAAATCTGACTAAAATGAGAAGGGGAAAGACCCAAATCAGTGTAATCAGAAACAAAAAGGGTGAGGTACCAACAAACACCTCAGAAGTCCATGAAATCACCAGAGACTACTTTGAGAGCCCATATTCCAATAAATTGGAAAATATTGAAGAAAAGGACAAATTTCTAGATACTATGACCATCCAAAACTGAACCAAGAACATCTCAAGCACATAAACAGATCTATAACATGTAGTGAAATTGAAGCAGCAATAGTGTTCCCAAAAAGAAAAGTCCAAGACCTAATGGATTCTCAGCTGAATTCTTCCAGACCTACAAAGAAGAACTCTTTCCAACACTTGTTAATATTTTAGATGAAATAGAAAGGGAAGGAACACTGCCCAACTTATTCTATGAAGCCAGTAATATATTCCTCACAATACCAGACAAAGAAACCTCCAAAATGGAGAACCACAGGCCAATCTCTTAATGAATATTGGTGCAAAAATCCTCAATAAAATAATAGCAAACCAAATCCAACACCATATCAGAAAGATATGTGTCATTCACCAGGACAAAGTTGGCATAATCCCAGGTATTCAGGGATGGTTCAACATACACAAATCAATGAATGCAATATAGCACATTAATAGAAGCAAAGACAAAATCCACGTGAACAGCTCAACAGATGCATAAAAGGCCTTTGACAAGATTCAACACCACTTCATCATAAAAGCTCTAAGAAAATTAGAAATGGAAGGAATGTAACTCAACATTATAAAGACTATACATGACAAAACTATTGCCAACATCATACTTAATGGGGAAAAACTGAAGCCATTCCCCCCAAACTCAGGAACAGTAGAAGGGTGCCCACACTCTCCTCTCTTATTCAATACAGTCCTCAAATTTCTAGCCCAAGCAATAAGGCAAGAAGAATAAATAAAAGGAATACAAGTAGGTACAGAAACAGTCAAAATATCCTTGTTTGCAGACAGTATAATCCTATACCTCAAAGACCCAAAAAAGGCCCACCCAAAACCTCCTAGACACCATAAAGAGCTTCAGCATTGTAGCAGGATACAATAAGCTTACAAAAATCAGTAGCCTTTCTGTACATGAACAATGAACAAATTGAGAAAGAATATGGAAAACAATTCCATTTATAGTAGCCTCAAAAAAATTAAATACCTAGGAGCATTTTAATTAAAGACATAAATGACCTCTATAAGAACTACAAACTACTGAAGAAAAACATAGAGGAACACTACAGAAGACAGATTTCCCATGCTCATGGGTTGGCAAAATCAACATACTAAAAATGGTTATTATACCAAAAGCAATCTACATGTTCAATGTAATTCCTTTCAAAATTCCAATGACATTATCACAGAGATTGAAAAATCTGCCTAAAGTACATTCGGAAACAGAAATAGTAATGCTGGAAGTATCACAATACCTGACTTCGAACTATATTACAGAGCCATTACAATAAAAACCGCCTAGTACTGGCACAAAAACAGATATGAAGGCCAGTGGAACAGAATAAAGGACCCCAATATGAATCCATTCAGCTATGCTCACCTCAGTTTTGACAAATGCACCAAAAACATGTGATGGAGTAAAGACAATCTCTTTAACAAATGTTGCTGGGAAAAGCAGTTATCTGCCTGCACAAAACTGAAACTAGATCCATGCCTGACACCCTGTATTGGTATCAACTCAAAGTGGATTGAGGACCTTAATATCAGACATGAAACCTTGCAGTTAGTACATGAAAGAGAAGGGAATACCCTGGAAAAAATAGGTATAGGCAAGGACTTTCTCAGCAGAACTTCAGTACCAGAACAACTGAGAGCGAGGATGGACAAATGGGACTACATGAAATTAAAGATCTTCTGCACAGGAAAAGAAAAGGGCCCTAAATTGAAGAGACCACCCATAGAGAGGGAGAAAAAATTTGCTAGTTATACATCAAAGGATTGTTAACCAGAATATACAGAGAGCTTAAAAAACTAAACTCCCCCAAAAGCAATGAACCAATAAAGAAGTGGGCAACTGAACTAAACAGAACTTTATTTAAGGAAGATATCCAAATGGCCAAAAAACCCATGAAAAAATACTTGTCATCCCTGGCCAAAAAGGAAATGCAAATCAAAGCCACATTAAGATTCACCTCACCCCTGTTAGAATGGCTGTCATCAAGAATACTACCAACAACAAATGTAGTGAGGATGTGGGGTAAAGGGAAGCCTCATACAGTGCTGGTAGGAATGTAAGCTAGTACAACCACTTTTGAAAACGATATGGAAGCTCCTTAAAAAACTAAACATAGATCTGCCATATGATCCATCAATAACACCTATGCAACTGAAGATATTATAAATGCACCTGCAAACCCATGTTTATTGTAGCACCATTTACAATAGTCAAGCTATGGAAACAGCCAAGCTTCCCCACAACACAGGAATGAATTAAGACAATGTTGTGTTTATACACAATGGAATTTTACTCAGCCAGAAAGAAGAATGAAATTATGTCATTCTCAAGTAAGTAGATGGAACTAGAGAACATCTACTTAAGTGATGTTAGCCAGGCTCAGAAGGTCAAAAATGACATGGTCTCCCTTATAAGTGGATTATAGACCCCAAACAAATGCAGTAATATTATTGGAAATGTGTCACACACTAAGGGGAAAACATGCACAGGAGAAATAGGGAATGGAAAGGAAACCAAAAATTGAATGTGATTGATGTACTTTCTGTTGAGGAATGAATAAAGTAATCTTAAATTGATAGAGACAACTATGGGAAGAGGAACAAGAAGTAGAGAAGAGATTTGGTAGCAATAAACCAATGTGGGTTGCAATACACAAGTGCATGGAAGCAATGCTAAGAATTTCTCTGTATAGCTATTTTTTATCTCCAACTAGCAAAAATAATACATCTTTCTTCTTACCTCCTATGTTTTCTCTTCAACATAATTGGAGAAGAAGGCAGAACAGGTTCTGCCTGGAAATGGGGGGAGGAGGGTATGGGGAGGTGGCACAAGCAGTGAATACTCATGTAAGTAAGTGTAAAAATGATAAAATAAAAAGAGAAAAGAAAATAAATATACAAAAAAATCAAGTTCTAGTACTGCTTAGTTTTGAAGAAGGTAAAATATCTTTTCTAACCAGTAGAAGATATATTTAACATGTACAACTAAAAAGTATTAGTAAATGTAATACAAAAATATAATTTTAAATTATTAAGAGAAGAACTTTCATAGGAATTGCCTTAATTAGGCATTTCTAGAAACATAAAGATAAATATCTCAAAAATATATGAAAAAATTTTATAACCTCATTATTATAATGCAGAGAAAAACTATAAAAAGAAAATTTTACACACAGTATGTAGGACAAATTGAAACATTTTGACAATTTGTATAACATTTGTTGAATCTTGAGAGTGTGAAAATTCCATTTTTAAAAATAAATGAGAAAAAAATCACTAAATGTGAAAATGTCAACCTAAGTATAAGAATTCAATTTTTAACTTATTTATTTATTTATTTATTCATTCATTGATTTACTTTTCATGTTTTGGAACATGCTCTCACTATGTTGGTCAGCTGGTCTGAAACTTGCTAATTAGTCAATGCTAATCTCAAACTAGCAATCCTCCTGCCTTCCTTCTGAGTGCTGGATATAAGCATGAGCCACTTTACAAGCCTTAGCAATTCTACTGCTATGAGACCTTGAGTAACATTAGTACTTGTTCATGTGGAGATAAAGTTAAAAATTTTATACAAAATCAGACAATCCAATTAATCATAGCATAATACTGAATGGGGTTAAAAATGGAGGTAGAGGGGAGAAATGGCCCAAACCATGTGTGCACAAATGAGTAAATGAATAAAGAAAAGAATCAAATGAGAACAACAACAAAAAATGTTAGATGTGAACAATGAAAGCATGTACTAGCATGTAAGACAGAAGCATTTTTGTTGAGAAGGCATTTTTACAAGACTGTGCAATATTATTTCACATATATTATTATGTAAACTAGAGAGGTATTCAGGGATACATAAAGTTAGTTAACAGTATAAAGGAAAAGGTGGTAACCATAAACATACAATATTTGACATAATTAATTGGGTGGGATGGAGGAATTCAGGGACAAGTCCAATGATATCAGTAATGTTCAGCTTCCTATACATGGTGGGCATTGTGCTCATTTTAAAAATGCATGTATAATTGATCCAGTGAAAAGTGCTTCTAACTTACTAGACATTTATTAATTTCAATTTCACATAGAGTTATATAAACATTTTTGTTATGTTGATTCTACCAATCCATGAGCATGGGTGTCCTCTCCACTTTCTATAGTCTTCTTCAATCTCTTTCATCAGAAGTTTATCATTTTCCTTGCAGAGGTCATTCACATCCTTTATTAAGTTTACTTGTAGGTATTTGATTTATGTTGAGGCTATTGTAAATGGAATTGTTTTCATATATTCTTTCTCAGTTTGTTCATTATTAGTGTATAGAAATGCTAATGATTCTTCTATGTTGATTTTATATCCCGTGATCTTGCTATAGCTGTTGATGGTGCATAGTTTTTGAATAAAATTTTATGTGTCTTTAAGGTATAGGATCTTATCATCTGCAAATAGGGATATTTTGAAAGCTTCTTTACCTTAATGCATTCCTTTTTTTCCTTCTTCTTACCTAATTGCACTGGCTAGGAATTCCAGTACTATGTTGAATAGGAGTGGAGATAGTGGGCATCCTTGTCTCATTCCTGATTTTATAGGGAATGGTTTGAGTTTTTCACCATTAAATATAATGCTGGCTGTACGTTTGTCATATATAGCTTTTATAATGTTGAGGTACTTTCCTTCTATTCTGAGTTTTCTTAGGGCTTTTATCACCAAATGGTGTTGAATCTTGTCAAAGACTTTTTCGGCATCTATTGAGATAATCAAGTGGTTTTTATCTTTGCTTCTGATAATGTGGTGTATTACATTTATTGATTTTCACATGTTCAACCACCCCTGCATTCCTGGGATGAATCCTACTTGGTCATGGTGAATGATATTTTTGATGTGTTGTTAAATTTCATTTGAATTATTTTATTGAGGATTTTTGCATCAATGTTCATTAAGGACATTGGCCTGTAGTACCCCTTTTTGGAGGTGTCTTTGTCCAATTGTGGGATAAGGGTAATACTGGCTTCATAAAATGTGCGAGGCAGTTTTCCTTCCCTTTCTATTTTGTTGAACAGTTTAAGGAGGTTTGGTATTAGTTCTTCTTTAAAGGTCTGACAGAATTCATCAGAGAATACATCAGGTCCTGGACTTTTCTTTTCTGGGAGACTCTTGATTGATGCTTCAATTTCATTTTCTGCTATAGATATATTCAGGTGATTAATGTCTTCTTGGTTCAGTTTTGGATGATCATAAGTATGTAGAAATCTGTCCATTTCTTTAAGATTTTCAAATTTATTTGAATGTAAGTTCTCAAAGTAGTCTCTGATGATTTCCTGGATGTCCATGGTGTTTGCTGTTATCTCCCCTTTTGCATTCCTGATTTTACTGCTTTGGTTTTTTCTCTCCTCATTTTAGTCAGGTTTACCAGGGGTCTATTGATCTTATTTATTTTCTCAAAGAAGCAACTTTTTGTTTAATTCTTTGTATGGTTCTTTTGGTTTCTATTTCATTGATTTCAGCTCTTATTTTTATTATTTCTCTCCTTCTATTTGTTTTGGGATTTGCTTGTTCTTGTTTTTCTAGGAGTTCAAGATATATTGTTACATCATTGATTTGAGATCTTTCTGTCTTTTTAATATATGCACTCAGGGCTATAAAATTTCTACTCAGGACTGCCTTTACTGTGTCCCATAGGTTCTGGTAGGTTGTGTTTTCATTTTCATTGACTTCCAAGAAACTTTTAATTTCCTCTTTTATTTCATCAATGACCCATTGCTCATTAAGTAATGAGTTATTCAGTTTCCAGCTGTTTGCACTCTTTTTATCTTTATTTTTGTTGTTGATTTCTAGTTTTATTGGATTGTGATCAGATACAATGCATAGTATAATATCTACTTTTTTATATTTGCCTAGGCTTGCTTTGTGCCCTAGGATATGATCTATTTTGGAGAAGGTTCTGTGGGCTTCTGAGAAGAATGTATATTGTGTAGAAGTTGGATGAAATGCTCTGTAGACATCAACTAGGTCCATTTGATCTATGGTATGTTTTATATCTAGAATTTCTTTTTGATTTTCTTGCTTGGATGACCTATCTATTGATGATAGTGGGGTATTAAAGTCTCCCATGACCCCTGTGTTGGAGTTAATATATGTTTTTATGTCCTTCTGGGTATGTTTGATGAAATTGGGCGCATTGACATTGGGCACATATAGGTTGATAATTGTTATTTCCTTTTGGTCTATTTCACCTTTTACTAGTATGGAATGTCCTCCTTTATCTTGTTTGATCAATGAAGGTCTGAAGTCTTCTTTTTCTGAGATAAATATTGCTACTCCAGACTATTTTGGGGGGCCATTGACTTGGTAAATCTTCTTCCAGCCTTTCATCCTAATCCTATGCTTATTTCTAATGATGAGATGGGTTTCCTGTAAGC
Source organism: Castor canadensis (assembly GCF_047511655.1). NCBI lineage: Eukaryota > Metazoa > Chordata > Mammalia > Rodentia > Castoridae > Castor > Castor canadensis. The sequence continues at coordinate 44,784,863 of NC_133399.1, forward strand.
AAGCAGTTGTTGGATCTTCCTTTGTAATCCAGTTTGTCAAACAGTGCCTTTTGATGGGGGAATTAAGTCTTTTAACATTAAGTGTTAGTATTGATAGGTATGTGCTGATTCCTGTCATTTAATTGTCTTAGTTGTTTGAGGGCTTGATTGTGTGTAACTAAATCGGTGTTACTCTCTACTTTCTTGCTTTTTCTTTTTCTGTAGTTTGGTACTGCCTACCTTTCATGGTTATGTTGGGTTTCACTTTCTGTTGCAGAACCCCTTGAAGAATCTTTTGTAGTGGTAGCTTTCTGGTCATCTATTGTTTTAGTTTCTGCTTATAATGGAAGACGTTTATTGCTCCATCTGTTTTGAGTGATAGTTTTGCTGGGTAGAGAATCCTAGTGTCGATATTATTTTCATTTAGTGCCCAGAAGACCTCTCCCCAAGCTCTTCTTGCTTTTAATGTTTCTGTTGAGAAATCTGCTATGATTTTGATGGGTTTACCTTTGTGTGTTATTTGTTTTTTCTCTCTTACAGCCTTCAATATTCTTTCTCTAGTCTCTGTACTTGTTGTTTTAATGACAATTGTCATGGGGTAGTTCTCTTTTGGTCAGGTTGTTTGGCATTCTTCCTGTACCTGTATTGGCATAGTTTTCTCTAGATTTGGGAAAGTTTCTGTTATTATTTTGTTGAATATATTATGCATTCCTTTTGCTTGCTCTTTTTCTCTTTCTTCAATGCCCATAATTTTCAGGTTTGGCCTTTTGTTGGAGTCAGTAAGTTCTTGCATTTTCTTTTCACAGGTGTTGACTTGTTTAATTAATAGTTCTTTGATTTTTCCATTCATTACCATTTCATCTTTGAGTTCTGAGACTCTGCATTCTACTTGTTCTAGTCTGCTAGATTGGCCTTCCATTTTGTTTTGCATTTCTCTTTCATTCTTTTTTCTGAGGTTTTCCATATCCTGAGCCCCTTCCTCTTTCATATTGTCTATTTTTGTCCTGAGTTCATTTTTGTCTTTATATATTGTGTTCTTTGTTTCACTTTGGTGTTTATACAGTGCTTCTATAGTTTCTTTTATTTATTCTTGTGCTTTCTCAAATTCTCTATTTTTGTTCTCCTGGAGTTTCTTGAGTGTCTACTGTACATTTTGGATGACCATATCCAATATTATCTCTATAAAATTCTCAGTGATTACTTGCAGGATTTCTTCTTTCAGATAGTTCTTCTGGGCTTCATTGGTTCTTTGGCATAGTTTATCTTTGTTTTGTTGGAGTCTGGAATCGGCATCTGTTCTGTTCAGATCCCTCTGGTTCCTGTACTAATTTATTATTGGGGGGGAAATGGTTTCCTTCTTTTTCCCACGTTCCCATTATTCCCATTATTACTGTTACTGTCCCTGTACTGTGTGTAATTCATTATTTTCTAGCTTGTAATAGAAACAATGATCATATCTACAATGGAAAGTTAAGAGGAGAGGGAAAGCAAAGAAGGTAAAGAAAAAGGGAAACAAAACAACACAAAACAAAACAAAAAACAGAGCCTAAGAAATAAACAGGGAGAGACAATGTACTAATCAACAGTGAGCTAAACAGACATTAGAGAGACAGAGAGAGGATAAAAAAAATTTCCCAAGTTCGAATGCAATAAAGTTTCATTCTTAATAGTTTTGGTGTTAGTCCTTCAGCATCCAGTCCTAGCATTGGTTTTTGAGTAGTTCTGTTGTTGTCTCATCAAAGGAAAGAAAAAAAGGTGTCTGGAGACAGCATTGTGAATGTCTATTTGAGCTTGCAGCTCACCTGCCACCTACTGTCAGCCAGCTGCTGCTGCAGGTTTTATTTATTGCAGATCTCAAGAATGAGATTTACACTCACTTAGCCTTGCAGGCTTTATTTATTTAGAGTTCTCCTGGATGCATGCCCCTTGTGTTTTCTCCAGTATACAGCCCTACCCTCCTGTTGCAATTGCAGTCCTTTTTATTTAGAGTTCATGTGGGGAGTTGACCCTCCCACATTCTCTGATCGAGTGTGCCACACTTTAGCTGCTCTTGGATGCCTTCTCTTCTCCAAGCACACTGGGGGAGGTGGAGACATGCTGGCCTTCTCCAGCTGGCTTGTTTGTTTACAGTTCTTGTGGGGGAGTGCCCCTCTCCTCCCTCTGGTGGAGCCTTCCACATGACAGCCACTGTTACAAGCTTTCTCCACTCCAAGGTTGCTGGGTGGGGGCCTCCCCTCCTGCCTTCTCCATCCAGTTTGTTTATTGATAGTTCATGTGAGGGAGAGCCCCTCCCCCACTCTGAGAGCTCAGGGTGCTCCGTCCTCTTTGCTGCATGTCTTTTTTTTTTTCAGCTGCTTTTTTATCATTCCGTTTGTTGTTTTTTTCTTTTTTCCCCAGGCAGGGTTCAATTTGTCCTGGGGCCTATGGTGATTTGTCCCAGGGAGTACTGTGTGCTGCTTATTTGCTCACCTGGTGGTCTCCCAAGCATGTTAGGAGCTGGCATCTGGCAGTGTGGGAGCCCTCCTGGTTTCTCCATTTAACGTGGTGTAGGGATACTGTGTGTGGGCTGAGGGTGTGGAGGTGTCAGTGTTTTGCCTCTTTGTGGTTTTGCCTGCCAGGTGTATCTCCATCATCTCTCCAAAAGTTTACTTTAGGAAGCACACTTTCTGCTTCTTCCTTGTAGTCGCCATCTTGGAATATCCACCATAACTTGTTTTCAACAATCAGACATGTTTTATTTTTCAGTTGAAATTCTAAATATATATACATGTAGACAGATCCAGAAACAGGGATATATATATATATATATATATATATATATATATATATATGAAATCAGATAGAGAAAACAATATACGTATACAACATATATATGTATATATATACACACACATACATATACATATATACATATGTATATTGTTTTCTCTACTTGAATTTGTTTAACTCATGTCTATAGTCATCACAATTCTGGCAGGGAAAGGAGAAGCACTGCTTCACATCAATTTCACATGTTCACTTTCAAATCCTTCCCAAGAGAGATGAGATGTGTATGCATAAAAATTAGAATCAATGGTAAACAGTCTAGAGAATACATTCACAATGGAGGCAAATGGAGCTTCTTACAAACCTCTCAATGTTATATATGAATGAAATTATTCCATTTTCTACATTAATGAGGTGAAATGGAGGAATCAAAGTAAAAACATGTTACTTAATCCCCTGGAAGTGTACAATTGTTTGTGATGTCTATGTTGTTTGTAAGATATTTAAATGTTTGAATAAAAAGAAAAGAATTGATCTGGAAAATTAATTAATGTGATGACCAATCTTAAAGCAAAATTGAGCTTCAATTGTCACATTTACTCAAGACAGCACATGTGGAAAATTATTTATTTGCTTTTCATATTCAAGTGATTCAAAGAAAAGATTATTTTGCTTCATATCTGTATAACCAGTCATCCATTTAAACATTTGCCAATTATATTGAAAAAAGAAAGCTACAGAGACAAATAAAAGAAGCAATAATAATGATTTCAAAATTTGTATCAGAAATAATCCACATGATATCCCTTTGGGAAATACAGTGATATATTTATTATTAATAATGACCTCTTAAACATTTATTATGCATTCATTTCTAAATAGGTAAGTATAAAATATAACCTAGTCTCATTTTTCTTGTTAATATTTTCTAGTTTTATTAAATATCAGAAACAAGATGATTTTCCTTCTTGTTTTCTCAATGACCAATGTACGACTAAATAATAGCAGTATCACATTAAAAATAACAACAAGTAATTTGTATCTGACAGTTACTCCCCCAGCATGACAGCTTAGCATCAGATAATAACCTTTTTGCTCCTCCTACTTTGGTTGCAAGTGGTCTGTTGACAGTCAGGATTTGAGACTTAGCTATCCTAGAAATTTGAAAACAATGAACAGTCACAGTTAAGGGAGCCTTGGGACAGCAGGTGACAGTGTCTGGAAGGGAGGAATCCAGAAGAGGTGCTTGTGGAAAGGGAAAGGATCTGACAGGGATCTGCAGAGAAGTGTAAAACAGCCAGGAGCTTGGACAGTGAAGAGTACAGTGGTTGGTGGCCTTGCTCCCCCTGGCAAGATCCTATCACCTTGCCTGAGGAGCACAGCAGAAACAGGGTACTATACTCATAGAAGGTAGAGTGCAACATCTCTAGAACTTTCCTGCTAACAACAGGCATTGCTGTCAATCAAGATTTGAGACTGAGTGACTCTGAGGACTTGAAAAGCAAAGAACAGTCATGGCTCAAGTAGTATTGGGACACCCTGTCGTATAGTTGGTTTATAAGAATGACCAGCAAAAATAAGGACATGAATAAATATCTGAATCAATTCAAAGAGAATAGAAATAAGCTGCTGAACAAATTAAGGATGATAATGCAGTATATGAAAAATAAAGAAATCCTCGAAAAAAAAACACACTGAAATTCTGCAATTGAAAATCTCAATAAATTAAATGAAAAACCCAGTTGAAAGTTTCTCCAGCAGACTGAATCTAAATGATGATTCAGGGCCTGAAGAAAAGCTAGATGTATTATGAAAAGAGAACAATATATTAAGATGTGCAAATGGCATATACAAGACCCCTAGGACACTCTAAAAAGACCAAAGCTAGAAATCATGGGCATAAATGAAAAAGTGCAAGCTAAATAGCTACAAATATACTTTATAAAGTAATAGGAGAAAATTTCTTATGAGAAAGTCATGGTCATCCAGTACAGGAGGCTTTAGGATGCCAAACAGACAAGACCGGAAAGGAACCACTCCAACACATATTATACTTAAAGCATTAATATACAGAACAAGGGGAGAAAATATTAAAGACACTAGAGTCAAGTTGCATATAAAATCAAACCCATTAGTACAATAGAAAATTTCTCAACAAAAACTCTAAAAGAAGGAAGGCATGAAATATTTAAAACCCTGTACGAAAATAACTGTATTCATTAAATAAAGATTACTATGTTCAGTAAAGCTATGCTTCATAATTGAAAAAAAAAAACTTCCATGATAAAAAAATCTGAAAAAGTTCATGATCACAAAGCCATCATTGAAGAATATAATTAAAGGAATCCTACACACAGAAGTGGAAGATAAACACAGAAAGGAAGTTATAAAAAAAGAATAAATTTCAATATATGAGGTGATATGTTTATCACCTCATGAAGATTATGAAGGGAGCAAGCATTATAAGCAAACAACATCATGACATGAGTAACTACATAACTTTTAATAATTTTAAATGTCAATAGCCTCAATTCTTCTATCAAAAGATACAGACTGGTGCACTGGATTAAACATCAAGACCCAATCTTTTGTTCCTTATAGGAAATGTACCTCACCAATGAAGACATATACAAGCTTAAAATGAAAGAAAAGGAAAGAATTTTCAAGCAAATGGAGGCCAAAAACAAGCAGGAGTAGCTATACTCATATCTGGCAAAGCACATTAAACAAATAGTCAGAAGAGACAGAGAAGGTCACTTCATATTGTTAAATGGATTTAACAGATATATAAAGATTATTCCATCCAACACTACAGAGTAGACATTCTTTTCAGCAATCCATAGAAAGTTCTCCACAATAGTCCATATTGCATAAACTAAGTCATAAAACATATAAGAACACAGAAATATCCTCCTTTATTTTATCAAAGCTCAATATAATAATACTGGAAATCAACTGCAAAAATATCACAGAAAATATTCAATTGTTCAGTGTTCAAATACTCATGTTCAAACACATGAATACTGAAGAATACACTGCTGAATGACCCAGGGGTCAATGAAGACATAATAGGAAAAATCAAAAGTTTCCTAGACTGTACAGAAAAAAAGTTACTAGTACCTTTGGAATACAGCAAAGGAATTAGTATGAAGAAAGTTTAGAACCATGAGTTCCTGCGTTAAAAACTTAGACAGATCTCAAATAAATAGCCAGACGATGCACCTCAAAGTCCTAGATAAACAAAAACAAGTTAAATCTCAGATTAGTAAGTGGAAAGAAATAATGAAGATAAGGGAGAAATTAGTGAAATGAAGACTAGGAAAAAAAATAAAAGTCATGAATGAAAGAAAAATTTGGTTCTTTGAAAAGATAATCAAGATTGATATACTCTTAGCCACACTAACCAAAAGAAAGAGAAGACCCTAATCAATAAAATTAGGTACAGAAGAGGGGATATCACAGTAAGTATCATTGAAATTCAGAGGATCATTAGGGAATTTTTTGAAAAAATATATAATATCGTTTTGGGGGCTGGAACTCAGGATCTTCAACTTGACCCCACTCCACCAGCCTTACTTTTTTTGAGTGAAGGTTTTTTTTTTTTTAAATAGGTTCTCAAGAACTATTTGCGTGGACTGGCTTCAAACCGAGATTCTCCTGATCTCTGCCTCTTGTGTAGCTAGGTTTACAGGTGTGAGCCCCTGGCACCCAGCTGAAAATATATATTTTAATAAACAGAAAAATCTAGAAGAAAAAGAAAATTTTCTAGATCTCTATGACCTACCTAAATTGACTCAAGAGGGTATCAACCACTTAAATGGATCTGCAAAAAGCAACAAAACTGAAAAAATAATAAAATATTTTCCAACAAAGAAAACCCAGGATCAAATGGATTTACTGGTGACTTCTAACACACCTTTAAAGAAGAAGTAACACCAATGCCCTCAAAGGATTCCATAAAATGGAAAAGGAAGAAACTCTATCAAACTTATTCTATGAAGGCATTACTATACTAACCTAATACTCAAGTTCAGTAAGGACATTAAGAAAAAGAAAATTATAGTTCAATTTCCTTATGTATATAGAAACAAAAATTCTCAATAAAATATTTGCACGCCAAATCCAACAATACATTAATAAGATCATACACCATGATCTAATAGGCTTCATTACAAGAATATAAAACTGGTTGAATATAAAAAAATCAATAAGGGATAAAAATCCACACAAACATTTCAATAAGTGCAGAAAAAACCTTTGGCAAAATTCAACATTCTTTCATGATAACAGCTGTGAAGAAGCTAGGAACAGGAGGAATTAATTCAACATAATAAAGACCATATTATATATATATATATATATATATATATATATATATATAAACCTGTAGCCAACATTCTTTTAATGGGGTAAACTGAAGTCCTTTCCTCTGATAAAATGGATGAATCAAGGCTCTTGACTCTCTCCTTTCTTTTTGAATATGGTGCTTGAATTGCTAGCCAGAGAAATAATGCAATAGAGAGAAATAAAAGTAATACAGGAAACAAAGAAATCAAATTATCCATCTTTATAGAAAGGATAATCCAGTAATTAATAGGCCATAGAGACTCCATCAAAAAAGAGTTAGAGCTAAGATATGCTTTTGGCAACATACCAGGTTATAAAATCAACTTACATACCAGGAATCAACAGGCAGAGAGAGAAATCAGGAAAATAATTTCATTCACATAGTCTCAAAAAATTACCTATGAATAAACTTACCTTTATGAAATGAAAGACATCTATAATGAAAACTATAAAACACTGAAGAAGAAAATTGAAGAAGACATTAGAAGATTGAAAGATCTCCCATGTTTTTGGATTGCAGAATTAATATTATGAAAATGACTATACTACCAGAACTGTGTACAGATTCAATGCAATCTCCATCAAAATCACAATACCATTCATTCTTCAAAAAATAAATCTTAAAGTTCACATGCAAGCATAAAAATCTCAAATAACCAAAGCAACCCTAAGCAAAAAGAATGTTGGAAGCATCGCAATACTTAACTTAGAATAATACTTCAGAGCAATAATAGCAAAATTAGCATAGTACTGGCACAAAAGCAGACATGTAAACCAATGAAATAGAAATTATGACCAGAAATAAACTCATATAGCTACAGATATCTAATTTTTGATACAGATGCCCAGAACATGCATTGAAAGAAGAGTCTCTTCAACAAATTGTACTGAGAAAACTCTATTCACATATAGAAGACTGAAACTAAATCCCTATCTTGCCTTGAATTAAATCAATTCAAAAAGGAACTAAAATGTAAATATATGACCTGAAACTTTGATACTATTACAGGAGAACTTGGAGAAAACACTTGAAGAAAAGATACAGGGATGACTTTCTCTAACAGGACTTATTTAGCTCAAGAAATAAGAGCAAGAATGTCATTGCATCAAATGCAAAAAGCTTCTGTACATCAAAGAAAACAATTACCAGAACCAAGAGAAAGCCTACAGAATGAGAGAAAATCTTGGCAATCCCTTGGGCAAAGAACTAATATCCAGAATGTATAAAGGGCTCCAGAAGTTGTAAACCAAAGAAATATAAATGGGCAAAAAAATTCAAAAGATAAATCTCCAAGGAAGTACAAGTGACTAGTAAATAAACAAAGAAGTATCCAACATCCTTACCCAGAAAGAAATGCAAATCAACATGACACTGTAATTCCATCTCACCCCAGTCAGAATGGCTATCATCAAGAACACAAAAAACAAAAGTGGGCCAGGTTGCTGGAGTAAAAGGAACCTCTATAAAAATTATTGGTGGGAAGGTAGATAAGAACAGCCACTATAAAAATCAGTATGGCGGCTACTCAAGAAAGCAAAAATAGAAATATGATATGATACTGCTGTATCACTTTGGGGCATGTATATCTAGGAATGTAAGTCATCATACAATAGAAATTCCGGTACACCCATGTTTATAGCAGCACTATTTACAATATTCAATCTATGGAACCAGCCTTGAGGACCAAACTGATGGCTGAATAAAGAAAATGTGTACATATATATGATGTAATGTTATTTTGCAATAAAAAGAAACTAATTCATTTGCAGGAAACTACATGAAAGTTGAGATTATTATGCTAAACAGATACACAAAGTTCAGAAAGACAAATAACATCTATTTCACCGATATGTGGAATTTAGACTTTAAAAATAATATGACACTATAGTAAAAAGGGGACTGCTTGGGGGGGCAGCAGATACAGGTGTAGGATATAAAGAAGTAATGACAGCACATTATATATATATGCACATATATAACAACATTATAATAAAAACTCTTAAAAAGGATTAGAGGATATAAAGAGGTAAATTTGATCAACATACATTATATGCACGTATGCAAATATCCCAATGAAAATCCTTTGCTAATAAACTTTTTAAATACTACATTATCTATAATTTTCAAAGATTCCAGTTAAAAGGCAGAAGTAGATTTTTTAAATTGCAGAAATAACTAAATTAGTGGTAAAGGAAGTACCACTAAAGGAAGTACTAAAGGCAAAGATGTACCATCAGATATTAGTTTTGGGGGATTATTTATTCATTTATTCATCTGTGCATACATTGTTTGAGCCATTTCTTCCCCATGCCCCCTGTCCCCTTCCTTTCCCACCCTCGTTTCCAGGCAGACATGTTCTGCCTTCTTCTCCAATTTTGTTGAAGAGAAGACATAAGCAATAATAAGAAAGACATAGCATTTTTGCTAGTTTCAGATAAGGAAACTATACAGAGAGCTTATACAGAGAGATTCCTAGCATTGCTTCCATGCACATGTGTATTACAACCCAAACTGATTTATCTCTACCAGACCTCTTCACTACTTCCTGGTCACCTTCCCATACTGATCTCTGTCAGTTTGATTACTATATAAGGTCCTCTACAGTGGTGTGGGCGCATCAAACACTTTCAAGTTTTGGGTTTCCTACCTTTCCCTACTCCTCCTGTTTGAGCTCTACCCTTAGTGTGTGACCAATGTCCAATACTCTTACTGCATTTGTTTTAGGTCTAAACTCTGCATATGAGAGAGAACATGATTTTTGGCCTTCTGAGCCTGGTTAACTTCACTTAAGATGATTAAACCTGGAGTAATTATGTGAAGAACAGATAGGTAGTTTTCAGGAGAAGAAATATTGTTAGTTCATCTTGAATTTTTATTACACAATTCTCAATTCTTTATGCTAATATCTGAAATTACATGTAATTCATTTCAGTGTTAGATATTTTATTTTCAGTCTTAATAATTAAAATGAGCTATTTCCAGGTTTCTCCTCTTATAGGTAAGGAACTGGTTATCACTCCAATGTTCTGCACAATTCTTCAGTCACCATTCCTCCTTTTCCTACTTAAGTTATAAAGGTCATTGTAATTATGATTCTCGTATCTTCAAAAGATGTTCAGTTATTTCTATATTTGATTGTAGACAGACTTCCCAGAACTTAAAGGTTGAGAAAGTTGGACACACTTCAGTGTTCATACTTTCAGCATGATTAGTTTTTTTCTAGGAGGCAGGGCATTTTAACACTAAGATGTTTGTTAGAATTTTTTTTGAGTCACTAGAACTCAGGAACACTGGCTGCCAAAGAGGTGCCATGAACCTCCATGATTTCAGCTGACTCAGGACAGTCAGGAACTTGGAACAGAGTGAGCTCACAGCATAACCTTGTTTTCCATGACTTTTGCCTTATTCATTTAAGGATGACATTTCTGAAAAGGAGTTTTTTTTACCAACTAGTTAAATATGTCAATGGATTAGAGGAAATAAGATTGCTGAGATGCAGTAGAGTTTTGGGGAAAAAAATGAGACAAATTTGTGTTCTCAGTAAACCCAAAACTTTACTGAGAGTTTGTTTCTAGGATTTTAAAGGAATAAGATACACACATACTTATTATCAAATTACATGCACTGTGGCCCTTGGTGTTAGAAGTTGCTATTATTTTGTGAAAGGGCACTTGTTTTGAATATGTAGTTATAACTAAAAGACTGTCCAAATAGAAAATACAGTGAATTAATTCTGTTATTTTTTTTGTTCTCCAGAACTACTTGGCTTATTGTACTTAATTAACTGTGGTAAGGTTATTTTTCTCTTTTTTTGTTGTTGTTTAAAATAATATTTTTCATTGTGACATATATATATATATATATGTATATATATATATAGTATGCAAAACCAGTGTAACATTCTTAAATAGGTGTTTTCTTGATTCTTTTACAGTCTTGCCTGTGTATTGCTCCATCACACAAACATAAATAGCATATTTATTACATTTCCCCACTTCTCCAAAACATGAAATTAGTTATAAGATTGTTGCTAAAATCCAGGATCAGCAAGAATTTATATAAAATGTATCATTTAAAAATGCTATAGTATATGGTCATTTCAGACAAATTCAGGCTTTTTGTTCATGATTGTGGAAACTTGGACATTAACAATAGATACGTTTTCATTAGAAAACTTTTAAAGAAGCATTTTGTCATTCTGGACTACACTTTGAACAACTGTCACTTTAGAAGTGATATCTAATGTAGCATTTAGTAATTAAAATAAAGAAAAATAATAGCTTACTAAAGGCATATATTCCAATAAGATAACTTAAAAATCATGTCTTTCAAAATGAAAATTAAAAAAATAAGGCATTTTTAGTTTTAATTGAAAAATTTAAATTCCGTTGATTATAAAGCTTTTTGGAAATACAATCCCTCTGAGAATTATCTAGTCAGAACTTTTAAAACTGTTATTTTAAAAATATTTTAAATCAAATTTTACAATTTGCCAAAATATTTAATCTATAATAGGAAAAAGATGCAGAATTTAACTTTTAAAGCTATGAAATATGGATAGAAATAATAAATATTTCAAATAGGCTCTAATAAGTTTCTTTTTTTATTATTTTACAGAGGATATTTACAAAAGTTCTTACAATATATCATAGTTAAATTCATACCCTTCATCATGCTCTTTTAACTGCCTCATTCCCACCCCAAAATAGTTTTCAGAGGTCTCAATTTTCCATTTTCATACATGAGTATATAATATTTCCACCATATTCACTCTCCTACACCCTCTCCTTGTATACCCCCTATTCTCCCTGATACCAATTCAGGTATCAGGGAAAAGTCGTTATCTGCCAACAAAAAACTGAAACATGTTTATCACGCTGACTAGAATCAACTCAAAATAGACTAAGGACCTTAATGTCAGACTCAAAACTCTGAAGTTAGTACAGGAAAGAGCAGGGAATACTCTGAAATCAATAGGGACAGGCAAGGACTTCCTCAATAGAACCCTAGCAGCTCAGCAACTAAGAAAAGGATGGACAAATGGGACTACATATAATTAAAAATCTTCTGCAGAACAAAACTGAAGACATCACTCAAACAGTGGGAGAAAATATTTGCCAGCTATACATCAGACAAAGGACTGATAGCCAGAATATGCAGGAAGCTGAAAAAACTAAACTCTCCCAAAATCAATGAACCAATAAAGAAATGGGTAACTGAACTAAACCAAATTTTTTCAAAAGAAGAAACTCAAATGTCCAAAAAAACACATGAAAAAATGCTCACCATCTCTGGCCATAAAGAAATGCAAATCAAAACCACAATAAGATTCCACCCCCACCCCTGTTAGAATAGCTATCACTAAAAATGCCAACAAGTACAGATGTTTTTGAATGGAAAAAGGAACCCTCATACACTGCTGGTGGGAATGCATGTTAGTGCAAGCACTGTTGAAAACAATATGGAGGTTTCTTAAAAATCTAATCATAGATCTGACATATGATCCAGCAATCCCACTCCTGGGGATATACCCAAAGGAATGCGACTCAGGTTCCTCCAGAGGCACCTGCACACCCATGTATATTGCAGCACTATTCACAATAGCCAAGTTATGGAAACAGCCAAGATGCCCCACTACTGATGAATGGATCAAGAAAATGTAGTATTTATACAGAATGGAATTTTACTCAGCCATGAAGAAGAATGAAATAGTATCATTCACAAGTAAATGGATGGAACTGGAGAACATCATTCTGAACGAGGGTAGCCAGTCTCAGAAGACCAAAAGTCATGTTTTCTCCCTCATATGTGGACTTTAGATCTAGGACAAAGGCAGTAGTATTGTTGTACTTGGGTCACATGATAAGGGGAGAACACATACGGGAGGAATGGGGATATGTAGGAAACCCAAAACTTGAAAGGCTTTGATGCCCCACTGCAGAGGAGCTAATAGAGTAACCTTTAAGTGACAGAGGTCAATATGGGAAGATGATCAGGAAATAGTGAAGAGGCCAGGTAGAGATGAATCAATTCAGTTTGCAATAGACTTGTGCATGGAAGCAATGCTAGGAATCTCTCTGTATAGCTATGCTTGTCTCAACTAGCAAAAATTCTTTTTGTTTCTTATCATTGCTTATGTCTTCTCTTCAACAAAATTGGAGAAAAGTACCTAACAGTTTCTACCTGGAAGTGAGGGTGGTGGGGAGGAAGGGGAAGGGGCAGGGGGGAGAAATGACCCAAACAATGTATGCACATATGAATATATGAATAAGGAAAAAATGAGTATAAAACTAACATTTTTAAGAGTAGTAAATACTTAACACATTTTAAAATTAATTTCAGGTAAATAATTAACACATTTAAGGTTAATTGTTTAGATATTTTCTTAGAAAAATTTCCCAAAATAATTATTCACAAACCTCTTTATTTCTTATTCCACATGTGATTTTAAGATTCTTTTGCTACAAGCTTAAGCCAGTTGCTTCAACCTTTTCCAATTACTCTTTGCCTTCACTGTATGTGTTAGTCATGACTTCTTTGGTTCTCTATAACATAAGCACTAACTTAGGCAGAAATACATGCATTGTTAGCTTACCTGGACTAAGTGAGACCTGCTCACATAATTGAAAAAATAAAATAGGAACTCCCAGTACACCATCTTTACTAAACACTTCTCTGTGACTGCATACAGATCTTCACTGTATAAGGAACACAGTGGTGATTTAGTGGACTGTACCAACTGAAAACCTGTCAAAAAGAGGAAGCATCTTCTCTCATATTCAATTCCAAGCAAGAACATTGAATGTCAATATTCCAGTCACATGGCCTGACCTGAATCAATTCCAGTTGCCAGAGGGAGGGTATTTACTACATGTCCTGATTTGGATTCTTACAAAAGAACATTTGGAAATAATGCTTTCTGTATAAATAATTTACTTGAGAGGAGATTTCAGGAATCATTGCAAAGGAATAGGAAATAAAGTAGGAAGGGGAGAGGGTAAATGAACAGATTATTGTTGTGGGTAATTGAAGTTCAACTTGCTAGAGAATTCCTTATTTGGCTGCTGTCATTGAACACATGAAAGTGTATAATTTATAAAGAACAGAGGTTTATTTTATTACAATTGTGAAAGTTGGGATGCCTTACTTCTGGATAGGTTCTTGTAGATGTATGAGCCCATGATAGTAGGCACAAGAGTAAAAATATATTTGCATGTGCAAACAAGAGAAAGAGAACCAAGAACAAAGAAAAAGAGAAAATGATTGACTTCCTCCTTTCTTCAGTAACCCACTACAGTAACTCTCCCACTTTTATGGGAATACCATTAATCCAGTAATTAGGACAGAGCCTTCATACCCTTATCACTTCTTAAAGTTCCCACTCTCAACACCTTTCATTGAGGATTAAGTTTACAACACATAAACTATGAAGTAGACCTTTAAATCATTGCAGGAACATAATTCAGAAATGTCACACTAAACAGGAAAGCTGTATAAGTATCCAGAAGCTATCATTTATATTTTTGCTACAAATAGGAAAGCTCTTATTTTATTGAACTTAAAGTTTAGTTAAGTTGTGCATTTCCCCCTTAAACTTTAAACTTCTTGAAGACTTCAGTTGTCTAGTGTGCAATATTATACTACTAAAACTTTATTTCATAGTACCCACAATGTCCTTTGCCTCTAAATCTATGCTCTACATTAAACACACATCTGTCTTACAACTGCTTGTTGGTAGCATACTATAAATCTAAAAGTATTATTTTTTATTAACTGATTCAACAAGCAGATATTGATTTCCAACAATTTGTCAAGTCTTCAGATTGGTGTTAGAGAAATTAAACAGGGCTCAAACACCCTGAGTGGATATCCCTGAAAGCTGTCCAGTAGAGGGGGTACCAATGATTGCCACACAGGATAGCATATCAGCCTAAGTTGGGTCAAGTATGCACAGAAAGCCTCTGTCAGAAGGGACAGCACTTGGATTAGAAAATTGGAGAGAAATATTCAGTGAACTCATTGACTTGAGAGGAAACCCACTCCTCTGCATAACAATGAAGAAATATGGACTATTTATACATATATGCAATTATCCATTACAATATAACCTGCATATAATGAATAAATGCATGGATTTTTAATAAACTAATTAAGTGGAAGTAAATTACAAATTGTATGTTTAGAAAGAAAACATTTCCTTTCTTTTCTTTTTTGTTTTTATTAGTACTTGAACTCTGGCTCAAGTAATCTTCTAGCCTCATCTTCTCAAGCATCTGGAGTTTATCAGGGTGAGCCACTTTGTCGGGTGATTACTTTCATGTAAATTAAACATTGAATGAGTAAATAACTTACTATTGTAATTAATTAATTAGTAATTTGAGGGGCTCACACCAGATTTATTTTCCATTTTTTTTCTTTTTAAAGAAAGACTAATGATTTTGGTGACTATGTATGCTAATTTGCTAACAATCTTGGTTTAAACTATTGTTCCAATACAATTATTTACAAGGGTACTTTCACTTGCAAAATTTCTAAGATAATACTTGCTTTATCCGTGGTTATCTCCCATACCCTACTATTAAAATTGACTATTTCAAATAAAAATAAGTATATTTTTACTTATCTACTAATTTTATGTTGATTTTACTTTCCCCTAAAATTTGCTTTGTACAGCCTTCAGGAACTCACAACATGTAATACCTTGAATTACAACAATTTGCATTACTTCCTTCAGCTAGTAAGTTTCCAGTCCATGATGTGTAAAAATTACCTGAATCACCACATTGTTGAGTACATATTAAGTGTTGAAATAGTATGAATGTTGATAGATATAAAAAATCTTAGGCACTAGACTCTACATTTCAGTTGAGAAATTGAGAATTACAGAGTATCATGGAAACAAATATCTTAGAGAATTGTTGCAAAGGTAAACAAGATGATAGTTAAAATCATTTATAGTATGTGACATCTACATTGCTGACTACACACACTGGCTAGTAGGTATTGTCATAATTTTTAAAAATAATTTTTTGCTCTCTCAGTCTAAATATATTTAGAAAAAATGAATATTAATTTCTTACTGGTACTTTTCATTTGTTCATGAAGTCACATCACATTTTTAACTGTCAAATATAATTATCCAATTTGATACATTTAACAAAGCTTTAAAACATGTAGAAAAATGTTTTTATTCTTCATGTACGAGATAGGTACAAGTGCAGAAGATAAAATGATTTATTCATAGTCATGTAATTAGGAAACACGAGACCTGGAATCCAGACATCTACCTCCCAGATTCTCACTTTTTTTTTCTTTCTTTATATTTCAATCCATTACCAGACAATTTAAAACTTTGTGAAAAATATTATGATTAGGTATCACCAAGCCCCCATAAAATAACTTAAATTCATTTGTTTTATTTGAAATATATACACTGAAAGTACATCCATTCATTCAAATCCTTGGAACTAATGAATATAGTAGAGCAATTTTAAGAGGAGAATTAACACTTTCTTAAATCATAGTCAATACCATGTTATGTCCACTGGTTCTAATGGATCTAATGTATTCTATATGAGTATGTAATTTGAACCTGGCTAAACCAGTTTCCTATGAATAGCCAACAATATGTGAATACTTGGTTCATTTGCTGAATATTTTTGTCTTTTCAAACAACAGGTGAATGGGCTTCATGTGATACATTGCATGTATACATGATGGGTGAATGGGCTTCAAACAACAGGTGAATGGGCTTCATGTGATACATTGCATGTATCACATCATTAGGAAAGCATCTGGCTGTGTGTCAATAGGATTGATAATGCTAAGTGCAGTTCTGTGGCAATGGATGGACATTTTTTGTACAAAATAAATGGCCCAAAAGAAAGTTGCTAATAACAATCACATATGCAGGTTCATATGTTTGAATCTGCTTTTGTGTAGGTCAGACAGACTAGCCTTAATGGATGGAAGACATAGCTTATTGAGAACTTCAACATGGTTTTAAGGTTTTGCCATGAAATAATTTGAAGATTTTGTGTGATCTAGCAGAAATTTTCAAACTCATATCTGGAAAGAGAGACTTTTGAGATTAGAAAAAAAAAGTAAGAAAGCACAGACTCTGAACTTCTCAGGTATATGATTTCCAGTTGTCAACACTTAAAAGTGAAATGAGAATGTGTTCACTTAAAGGTGGAATGATGTATTCTAATTTTTATTCTTCCTTAGTGAGGATCTTCTCAATTCATTTTTGTGAAATATATTTATGTCCTTCCTCACAGAAATAACTTTTCTAATCTTAAATATTTATTTAAAGTACTAAAACTGAGAATAGAAAACAAAGTAGACATTATTGTTAAGAATGGGATGAAAGAACATTTATCAAAGAAAATCATTAACTTTAAGGATCTTTCTTTGTGCCAATTTCTGAATAGCAACTATTCTATATGTTTAGCATAGTGATGTGTAATTGCCAAGTATTGTTTAGTAATATGTTTGAGCATGTTTTATATATTAAAGCATATAGGATTTCTTGGCTGTAAATTTACTACCACTAGTCTACTAGAGTACAAAATTTAAAATATTATTTGTCTTTTATGAGTAGCACAAAGTACAATGTTGGTTACCAGAACCTGAGTGATATTGGTCAAAGGATTCAAAATTTCCTTTAGAAGAATAAGTTTAAGAGTTGGTGACTATAGTTAATAGCAAATGCATATACTTGAAAATTGCTAAGAGCATGGATTTTAAGTGTTAGGACCAATGAAACAAAATAAAATATAAAGTAATACATGTGCTAATTAGCTTGATTTAGTCAATGTGAACGTTATTTACAATGTGTACATATTCGAAGAACATCATGTATAACATTATCAAAAAAGTTTAATTAATTCAATCTTTCTAAAACCCATTACTTATATGAATATATAATTCCAAGTAAACCTGGTAGGCAAAAAAAAAGAAGAAAAAAAGACTATGAATAATGAAATGGCATCATTATCCATTTAATATCTTAAAACTGGAAAAAAGAAGAAGGAATAAATAAAAGTATAGGATACCCTATTATGCAATTCCTTATTTTATGATTTTATCTACCTGTTGGTAGTCCTCCATCATTAAAACAATATTAATGAACTGTTAAATGTTCACTACTATACTCTTAACCCTGCAATTCTTCCTTGGAAGGTATTTGGAGAACTATAAACCTCATTCAGACTGATTGCTTTTTAAAGTATTTATTTTATTAGCAAAGATTGAAAGAAGAAAATAAGATTGAGGACCTTTCTGAAGAACTGCAAGATAAGGTTAAGACATAAAATCACATGAGAAGATTTATGTAGTGCAATGAAAGGATGATGGTCTGCCTAAAATTGGCAGTAGAATAAAATTGTTATGAATCTCATAAGTTAAACAATAGCAAGAAAGAAGAGATTAAAGAATTTTGAACTCTACCATTGAAGATATTCGTGGTTTTGTTGTTGCTATTTGTCAACATGGAAATAATATAATCAGGTTTTTATAGAAGGAGATGGATTAAAATAGAGAGTATAATAACACAGAGATTGTATAGGAAGTTGAGAAGAGATCATAAGAAGCTACACAAAGGTACCAATCAAGTTTAGAAGTTTGAGATGGTTTCCCCTGTAGCATCACCAATAATGTTCAGATAATGGTTAGTATAATCAGATGATGCAGAGTGAGGAATGGTGCAGATTCAGTGGATTTTATCTTAAATATAGGTGAGATAAGAAGGCAATAGTAGGAATGGGAGTGGAGGAGTTGGCACTGATGACTAATGTATAACATAAATCAATTGTGCAATTTCAGATACCTCCTACATGTTGTAAGTATGTCAAACTTGAGCTACATGAACAAAAAAAGACATGCAACAAAAATTCAAGGGCCATGAAGAATTACCTGGGATGATTTATAAATACATGTGCTTAAAACTGTTAAATCAAATTATAGTTTCATTTATGAAATATATAGAATGATTCCATTTTATTGTGATGTTCTTCAGTGTTTATTCAATCTTACAGACTTTGAGGGAGAAGGAATAAAAAAAGTAGAATCCTACTAGGTGGGTTAACACATGAAGTTGTTCTAACAGAAGCATTTACTTTTCATGCCTGTCTTTTGAGGGTTAAGATATTATTAAGTATGTATTCTAAATGAATTCAGGGATTTGTTTTAATTTTAATAAGATATTTTCTATTCAAGTTATAAAGCATTAGGTATGTTTTTCCCCAAAATAAATAAACTTAAAGACAAATACTATTATTTATCAATTTATACATATAATCCATAAATCAATTTTCTGTACTGGCAAACATTATGTTCTATATTTAAAACAATGTGTACTTAAACATAAAGTGTTTAGGTAATACTTCCATATAAGTCTTTATAAATTATCTATATCTTTGTAATAATCTATGTGGTTTAATCTCTTTAGCCATGCAAGAAGACAACTGGTCAATAGCCTGTTTCACAGTTTTTGATGTGAAGCTCTTTTCTGGGTCAGCATGTGGAGTATTATTCATTTCATACCAGGAATCTTAAGTGCCAACCACATGGAGGGAGAGAACACATCTGATCAAGCCTTAACAGCACTCACATTAAACACTGAAGGAAATCTGATGGAACTTGTATTGTATTTTGGAGAAAATTGAAGTTTACATGCTTAAATCTGTGGGTGAAACAGCAAGGGCAGTCATAAGCAATTGCATATTTTTTCCCATTGTGATCTTAATGTGGAACCCATAAACATAGAGCACTTACAACTGAGACAGATGACTGACCACAAGACAGTAGATTTCTTTCTAAAATTAAATAAACTTAAGGAATTAATTTTTATGATGACTATTTCAACAATATCCCAAGCAAAGCTAAAAACAGCCATTGGATAAAAAGGCTGATCATTTGATTAGATAGTTTAAGCTAAAGTTCAGTAAGTTTACCCACAACATAGGAATATGGTTTATGTTATAAACATGATGAAGCTGTCCAATTGCATGCTTTAATTTTGATCATAAATCAGTTTATATTTAAAATGTTCAAGTGGGAATCAGAGAAACTGGCAGCTTAGTAAGTCCCTCCACTATACTTCAATTCACAAGCACACCAGTTTTCACAGCTTACTAAAACACAAAAATACCTTCATAAGAGATAAGGAAGCCAGGTGAGGGACAAATTTTCCTGGTGTTAGAATAACAGAAAGAAAAGACACTTTGAAGACATCAGGAAGGAAAGATAAGTCAGCAGCCTTTCTGTTCCAACTCCAAGCATTAGAGAGAGATGGTTTCAGTTTGGGGGAGGGAGAAAGAATTTATCCAGCACTTAGATTTGAAATCCAGCAACAGACCTATCACAAGGAAGCAATGTACCTGAGGCTATGAATTGAATCATGGGAAATGTGAAGGCCAGCTGTCTGAGTGCCTCCACCACCCATCTTCAAACTCAGGCAACAGAGGAAGGAGCAGAACTCAACACACTGGAGAACAGGACATGAACCACAAAACATTGTCTTGGACCTTTGGTCTTGTCATAGTGAGGTCCATCACCAGTCAGAAACTCCTGAGTATAACCTGGATTTCACAGACACAGTCTCTCAAATTATCATATTAATTGGTGTGTTTTCCCAGTACTTGAGAGGCTGAGGCAGGAAAATTGCAAGTTCAAGTCCACTATGAGCTACAGTGAGACCATGTGTCAAAAAAATAGTAACAATAATAGTCAGGAAATAACTATAGTTAAGTGGTTAACTATAGTAAACCACTTAAACACAAAAGAAAACTAAGAGAATGAAAAACAACTTATTTGAAAATAAGTAACAAAATTGTCACTGTAATATCTTACCTATAAATAACTAGCTAAAATGCAAATGTATTAAATCACAAATTAAAAGAAATACAATGACAGAGTAGACAAAAGTAAAACAAAAATAAAACAGACTTAAGTATAAATTTCTTATAAAAAATTCACTTTACTCTAAGATCAAGCAAAGACTGAAAATTAAGGAATATGTTTCATGCAAACAGAATCCCCAAAAAGCAGGTACAATCAAGTTTCTGTTAGATAGATGTAATTTAAATAAAAAGCAGTACAAACAGACAAGGAAGGTTCATATCTAAAGATAAAGGAGTCAATTCAGCAAGAGAAAATGACAATTCTAAATATATATTCACCTACTATGTGAACACTCAAATATATACAGCAAGTATTATGAGACCTAAAGAAAGAGATATACTCCAAAACAGTGACGGGAGGTAACCATGACACACCATACCCAGCAGTAAAAGACATCCACATATGAAATCCAAATACAGCAGAAGTAAATTGCATCCTTGACAAAACAGACCTAACAGACATCTGTAGAAGTTCCATCCAAGAAGTGGAGACTATGCATTCTTCTCATCAGTGCATAGAACATTATTATCTAGGTTAGATCACATAAAAGGTCAGAAAACAAATTGTGATCACATCAAGTATCTTTTCTGATGACTATGCCATAACTTGCAAATCACTATTACAAAAACATTTCTAATTATAGAAATGTATGGAAATTAATACAAATACCAGTTGCTCAATGAAGATATCATGGAGGAAATGTAAATATTTCTAGAGAAAATGAAGACAGAGACACAATGTAACAAAGCCTATTAGATAAGCAATAAAAAGAGAGAAGTTTGTAGTAATCAGCATCTGTAGAAATAAAGAAGAGAGATGTTAAATAAAGACTATCACTGCAAGGACAAATCAAACCCCAAATCAGTAGGGGTAAAGTAAATTTAAAAATATTGAAGTAGAAATATGTGAATAAAGTCCCCAAAATATGCAAAAGAATAATGAAATGAAAAGCTGTTTCTTTACAAACATAACCAGAGTTTAAAAGCTTTAGTTAGTGTGATCACAAAAAATGAAAAAGATGTTTTAAATGAAAACAAAGAAGATGGAGACAGTGCAACTGACACCATAGATACAAAGGATCAATATAGACTATTATGAACTACTGGTTATCAAAGAAGAAATGGACAAGCTTCTGGATACATACACCTTTTAAAGATTAAATCATGAAGAAATAAAATACTTGAGCATATCAGAAACAAGTAATTCAATTGAATCAATAATAAAAATTCTCCCATCAAAGATAAGTCCAGGACCAGTTTCAATGCTGAGTTCTACCAAACATTCACAGAAGAACTAAAACCAATTTCTCTTTAAATTATTCTAAAACCTGAAGAGTAGGGAATTTTTCAAAACACATCGTACAAGACTAACAATAACACAAATGCTAGTCATATACACAACTGAAAAAGAAAATAGAGGACAACATTTTTAAGGAATATAGATGCAAAAATCCCCATCCAAATACTAGCAAATTGAGTCTAAGAACACATTAATAAGATTATTCACCTTTACTGAATGGGTTTCACCCCAGGTATTTATGGTTAAACATATGCAACTCAGTAAATATTATAATCACATCAACAGAATGAAAGAAAAAAACATGGTTGTCTCAATAGATACAGAAAAAATATTTGATGAAATTCAACATCCCATTATAAAAGTGATGAACAAATTTAGGATAGGAAGAACATAATTTACATCTCATATAATAAGTCAACAGATTATGGTATGCTTAATGAGGAAATGCGGAAAACTTTCCATGGTCTGGAACATGAGAAGGATGCCCACTTTCACAACTTTTATTCAACACAATGCAGAACTCTAGTTAGAGAAATCAGGCAAGAGGAAGAAATAAGAGGTATTTAACTTGTAAAAAGAAGAGGTTGATTTGTCCTTGCTTGCAGATGAATGATCTATGTGTAGAAAATATCAAAGCCTCCATAAAAGGGCAACTAGAAGTAATAAAAAAATTGATAAAAATTTTTGTTGCAGAAAACATCAACATAGAATAATCAATAGCATGACTATACACCATTAGCCAATTATCTGATATTCCACTACAATTTGCAACTAAGTTTCTAGAAGTAAATTTAATAAAAAATTTAAAAAATCTGTAGAATTAAAATTATAAATTATTGATAGAGAAATTGCAGGATACATAAAAATGGAGACACATAGCCTGTTCATAGACTGAAAGAAATAATATTGTCAAGACGTCCATACTAACCCAAAGCAATCTACAGATTCATTGCAATACTTATCAAAATACAAGTGACATTCTTCACAGAACAAGAAAAAAATTCCTAAAATTTGTATGGAGCCATAAAATCCTGAACAGCCAAAAACATTGTAAGCAGAAAGAACAAAATCGGAGCCATATACACTTGACTTCAAAATATACAATAAGTGTATAGTAATCAAAGCAGATGATATTTGCATAACAATAATACACACAGATTAACATAACAGAGCAGAGATCCTAGAAGTAAATCCACAAAACCACAGTCAACTGACTTCAGCAAGGATGCTAAGACAATGTTTTAGAGACATGACAGTTTTTGAAATTATTGGTATCTGGAAAATTGATTATCCACATAAAGAAGAATGGATCTAGACTTCTCTCCCCAGTTGCAAAACTCGAGTCAAAACTGACTAAAGACTTACATGTAAAATTCGATACTATGAAACTCCTGGAAGAAAACTCTGAGGAAATGCATGTGGATATTAGGATGGGGAAGGAGTTTTTAAGACAAGGCACCAAAAGCACAGGAGGTGAATCCAAAAATAGGAAAATGGGATTACTTCATAATATAAAGCTTCTGCACACAAAGGAATCAGTCATCACAATGAAGACAAAATTTGTAGAATGTGAGAGAATATTTACAAATTATAATTATGTGCAATTAATGTGCAGAATATAAAAGGAACTAAACAAGTAAAAACTTGAAAAATGCAAAGCAAAACCAAAATAAAACATTTTTTAAATGGTCTTTACCACTTAAGAGACAATTCTCAAAGACTGACATGTAAATGCCTAACAAGTAAATCAAACAATTGGCAATAGCACTAATGATCAGGGAAATGCAAACCAAAACCACAGTAATACTTCATCCCAGTAAGAATGGCTGTTTTCAAATGAACTAAAGAGTCATATGCTGACAAGGATGTGGAGAAAGGGTAGCCCTGGAGAGAATGAAAATTAATACAGCCGTTGTAGAAAATAGTTTGAGGTTCTTAAAAAATAAAAGTAGTACTACCATATGTTCCAGCAATCCTAATACTTGTTATGTAATCCAAGGAGAGAAAATCAGTAATTTTGAGACATCTTCATTCCCATGTTCATTGCACCACTATTCACCCAATCGCCATAGCCAAGAAATGGAAACAAATTAGGTCTCCATCATCTGATGGATGAATCAATAAAATGTGGTAATATACAAAGGGGATGGTACTCATCCATACAAAGAACGAAATCTGGTGCTGGAGGCATGGTGAAAGTGGTAGAGCCCTTGGCTAGCAAGCATAGGGCCATAAGTTCAAACTCAAGTACTGCTAAAAATAATAATAAAGAAAGAAGTTGTTCATTTGTGACAACATGACTGGAACTGAAGAGCAGTATGTTATGTGAAGGAGGTCACGGACATTAATCTGGTGGTTACCAAAAGCTAGGGAGTACAGGGGTTGAGAGTGATAAGAAACTGTGGTCAATTGGTACTAAGTTATAGTTAAAAAGAAGCATAAAGTCCTCAAATGCAATTGAGTAGTTTGGTGATGGTAAGTAACAATTAAGGTATTGTACATTTCAGAAGCCAGAAGAAAGGATTTTGAATGTTTTCACCACAAATACATTCATAGAAATATCACCTGCTATATTATTAACATACAAATATGTATAATTTTTAGGTATCAATTGAAATAAATTTCATTAATAAAAAGTAAAATGCAGAAATTTAAAAATCTCTAATTTTCTTATATTTTATATTTATTTTCTCTTAGCAGGATATGTGTATGTATATACACACATAAAAAAATAATGATGTGTCAGATTTCCTGATTTAGTATCTGTTATGCTTACCAAAATTGAATCTTCAACCATAGGCCTCCTTTTAAATATAGTTTCTTAAAAATCAGACAAATTCAAAATTGAATCTTTTTACTACTTAAAATTTATGTAAATATATGTATGACTCCATATACATGTGTATAATATTCATACATTATACACATCTTGTATACAAATCTTTCTTGAAAACTATATATATCTTTCAAATACAGTTCAAAATATCTAAATTTTAGATAACAATATTTTCTTTCAAGTACTATTTAGTAGAAGACAGGGTTGCAGAATACAGAAGTCTGATACAGAGTGTTGCTTAGTAGAACTAAAGTTTTGAAATGTAGAACTTAAAAATTTTATGAGCACTTTCAAAATAAATCATAAATGTGTACTGTGTAGGATGTCTTATAAGGAGAAACCTTTTTCCTGCAAATTTAATAAACACCCAACTTTAAGTTACAAAAGAAAATCAACCAAATCAAAATTTCATATATTCAGAAAAGTTATTCTAAAATAAATCTTTGTGTGTATATGTGTGTGTGTGTGTGTGTGTGTGTTTGTATGTTGGGATTAACATTGTACTAAATGTTAAATGTAAGCCTCTTGGGAGTAATATACATCATAAATATATATTCTAATTCCTAACCATGGACTCTTGGTTGTCAGTTATATGCCTAATTGCATTTTTTGATAAATTTGACAAATTATGTGAAAATAATCTACTTATGAAGAAAGCTAACATATCTTTACACATATAGAAGTTATTATGGACCCATTATAGTATAAAAATGAAGAACTTTGAAAAAATCTGTATACCACCCACATTGTTTTGTATTTTAAAAGAGGGATGAGACTATAGGAAGAAATAAGGATAACATATGAGGAGAAGAAGAGAGGTGAGAAGGAGCAAGAAGAAAACCTTTTGTGAAGTGTCACTCATGGGTCAACTGTCTCACAGTGATACATGGAGACAGTTTATTCCTGTGATCATATTTCCTGACAAGGCCCTTCCTGGCATGTGGCTACTCTGTCTAGGAGCCACATGATGTTTAGAGAGTCTTTAAACATCTGTAAGCAATAATCTCAAACTCATGGAGAAAGTTTAAATTCAAAAGTGAAAATTCTTTATGTAAAATATGGTGTAAAGTCATCATTGCCAGCCTCTCTCTTAATCTAATCCTGTCTGACTAGGAAAATTAGAAACAAACAATGAAACTTTATGTGTAATATAAACAGTTATCAATAATCCCAGCCCAGAATGTAAAAGAAGAAATGATGAAGTAAAGAAAGAACCAGAATAAGAGTGGATATGAAGGGCAGGGCCTTGCAATTGGAGAAATACATTAGAAGTGGCACAAAGGAGACTACTTCAGTGAGGGAACTGATGAAAATCTCTTTCTTAAAACATAATGAAACCAGCTATTTTGTGTAATAAATATACACTAATAAAAATGGAAAAAAAGTATGGATGAGGCAAGAGGCCTGTAATATTAGCTATTTAGGAGGCAGAGATTAGGAGGACCACAATTTGAGGCAAGCCACAGTAAAAAGTTTGACAGACCAAATCAATCAATTAAACTGGGCATAATGGCACATATCTGGCCTCCCAGCTACACAGAAAGCATAAATAGGAGGATCATGATCCAAGCTGGGCTGGACATAAATGTGAGACCCTACCTCAAAAATAACCAAATTGAAAAGACCTAGGAAGGATAAATTGAGAACTGGTGGCTCACATCTTTAATCCTAGCTACTTAGAAGTCAGAGATCATGAAGATAGCAGTTCAAGAGAAGCCCAGGAAAATAGTTTGTGAGACAATATCTTGAAAATATGCAATACAGATTCCATACACCAAGCCCATGCATAGCATCCCCACTCCACGTTAAATGGAGAAACCAGGAGGGCTCCTGTGTCTTCAGATTCCAGCTCTGAACCTGCTTGGAAAAAGCGGACCACCAAGTGAGCTAAGTGGCATGTGGTACTCCCACAGACAACCCTGGGACAAATCAGCATAGCCCCTGAACAGAATGACCAACACCCAGGGAAAAAAGAAAAAAATCAAACTGAATAATAAACAAGCAGCTAGAAAAAAAAAAAGTAGCAAAGAGGGTGGGGTACCCTGAGCTCTGGAGAGTGGGGAAGGGGCACTCCCTCACACTAACTGTAAATAAACAAGCTGGCCATAGAAGGCAGACATGGTGGCACCCGCCCAGCAAACTTGGAGACGGGAAAGCTTGTAAAAGCAGCTAAAGTGTGGTACATGCCACTGGAGGGGGGGAAGGGCACTCCCTCACAGGACTGTAAATAAAGAAGCTGGCTGAAGAAGGTGGGTGTGATGCCACCTCCCCCAGTGTGCTTGGAAAGGGGAAGGATTGTAACAGTGGCTAAAGTGTGACATGCTCTACTGCATAGTGGGGAGGGGGCACTCCCAACACGAACTGTAAATAAACAAGCCGGCTGGAAAAGCCAGGTGCGGCACCCACCCAGCAACCTTGGAGAGGGGAAAGCTTGTAAAAGTGGCTGTCATGTGGAAAGCTCCACAGGAGAGTATGGGAGGGGCACCTCCCCACATGAACTCTAAATGAAAATGACTACAATTGCAACAGGCAGGTAGTGCTGTATACTTGAGAAAACAAAAGGGGCATGCGTCCAGGAGAGCTCTAAATAAACAAAGCCTGTGGGGCTAGGTGAGGGTAAATCACATTCCTGAGATCTGCGATAAATGAACCCTGCAGCAGCAGATGACAGCAAGTAGGTGGCAGGTGAGCTGCAGCCTCAGGTAGACATTCACAAACCTGTCTCCAGACTCTTTTCTTTTTCTTTTCCTTTGATAAGACAACAACAGAACTAGGAGATGATGCCAAAGCACTAACTGAAACGTATTGCATTTGAATTTGGTATTTTGTTTGTTTGTTAGTTTTGTTTTTTGCCCATTTTATGAGACAGTGACAGAAATACTTCAGACAACAACCCAGGACTGGAGGCTAAAGGACTAACACCAAAATGATTAAGACTGAAACTTTATTGCATTTGAACTTGGAGATTTTTTGTCCTCTCTCTGTCTCTCTAATGACTGTTTAGCTTATCACTGATTAGTACACTATCTCTCCCTGTTTACTTCTTTGGATCTGTTTTTTGTTTGTTTGTTTGTTTGTTTTGTTTTCCCTTTTTCTTTACCTTCTTTGCTTTCCCTCTCCTCTCACCCTTCCATTCTAGATATCACCATTGTTATTATTACAAGCTAGACAATACTGAATTACACACAGTACGGGGACAGAAACAATAGCAAGGACAACAAAGGGAAAATGGAAAAAGAGGGAAATCATTTTACTCCCAATAATAAATTAGTACAGGAACCAGACAGAAAAGAAGAAAATAGATAATCAAATCCAGACTCCAACAAAACAAATATAAACTATGCCAAAGAACCCAATGAAGCCCATAAGAAAAATCTGAAAGAAGAAATTTCTGCAAGTAATCAGTGAGAATTTTGTAGAGATGATACTGGATATGGTCAACCAAAATGTACAGGAGACATTCAAAATTCCAAGACAACAAAAATAGAGAATTTGAGAAAGCACAAGAACAAATGAAAGAAACTATAGAAGCACTGTATGAACACCAAAGTGAAACAAAGAACATGATATATAAAGAGATAAATGAACTCAGGATGAAAAGAGAAAATATTAAAAATGAAGAAACTCAGGATATGGAAAACCTCAGAAAAAAGAATGAAAGAAAAATGCAAAACAAAATGGAAGCCCAATATGGCAGAATACAACAAGCAGAAGACAGAATCTCAGAATTTGAACATGAAATGGTAATTAAAGGAAAAACTGAAGAACTATTAGTTAAACAACTCAAGACATGTTAAAAGAAAATGCAAGAACTTACTGACTCCATTAAAAGACCAAACCTGAAAATTATGGCCATTGAAAAAGGAGAAGAGGTGCAAGCAAAAGGAATGCATAATATATTCAACAAAATAAAAACAGAAAATTTCCCAAATCTAGAGAAAACTATGCCCATACAGAAACAGGAAGAACTCCAAACAGACCTGACCAAAAGAAAACTATCCCATGACATATTATCATTAAAACAACAAGTACAGAGACTAGAGAAAGAATATTGAAGGCTATAAGAGAGAAAAAACAAATAATATACAAAGGTAAACCCATCAAAGTCACAGCAGATTTCTAAATAGAAACATTAAAAGCAAGAAGAGCTTGGGGTGAGGTCTTTGGGGCACTGAATGAAAATAACTTCAACCCTAGGAAACTCTACCCAGGAAAACTGTCATTCAAAATAGATGGAGCCATAAAAGTCTTTCATTATAAGCAGAAACTAAAACAATAGATGACCAGAAAGCCATCACTAGAAAAGATTCTTCAAGGGGTTGTGCAACAGAAAGTGAAACTCAACATAACCATGAAAGGGTAGGCAGTACCAAACTATAGAAAAAGAAAAAGCAAGAAAATAGAGAGTAACATTGATTTAGTTACACACAGTCTAGCCCTCAAACAACTAAGACAACTAAATGTCAGGAATCAGCACATACATATCAATACTAACTCTTAATGTTAACAGACTTAACTCCCCCATCAAAAGACATTGTTCGACAAACTGGATTACAAAGGAAGATCCAACAATCTTCCATGTCATTGATAGAAATAAGTATAGGAATAGGATGAAAGGATAGAAGAAGATTTACCAAGCCAATGGCTCCCCAAAACAGGCAGGAGTAGCAATATTTATCTCAGGAAAAGTAGACTTCAAACCTAAGTTGATCAAATAAGATAAAGGAGGACATTCCATATATATAAAAGGGGAAATAGAACAAAAGAAAATAACAATTGTCAACCTATATGCACCCAATGTCAACACACCCAATTTCATCAAAAATACCCTGAAGGACCTAAAAGCATATATTAACTCCAACACAGTCAAGGAGACTTTAACACCCCACAATCATCAACAGATAAGTCATCCAAACAAAAAAATCAATAAGAAATTCTAGATCTAAAACATATCATGGATCAAATGGACCTAGTTGATGTCTACAGAACATTTCATCCAAATTCTACACAATACACATTCTTCTAAGCAGCCCACAGAACCTTCTCCAAAATAGATCATATCCTAGGGCACAAAGCAAGCCTCAGCAAATATAAGAAAATGGAAATTGTACCATGCATTTTATCTGATCACAATGCAATAAAACTAGAACTCAACAACAAAAATAAAGACAAAAACTAAATAAATCATTGCTTAATGAACAATGGGGCATAGATGAAATAAAAGAGGAAATTAAAAGGTTCCTGGAGGTCAGTGAAAATTAAAACACATGTACCAGAACCTATGGGACACAGCAAACGCAGTCCTGAGAGGAAAGTTTATAGCCATGAGTGCATATGTTAAAAAGACAGAAAGATCTCAAATAAATGACCTAATGATACATCTCAACATCCTAGAGAAACAAGAACAAGCAAATCCCAAAACAAATAGAAGTAGAGAAATAATAAAAAAAGAGCTGAAATCAATGAAATAGAAACCAAAAAAAAAATACAAAGAATTAATGAAACAAAAAGTTTGTTCTTTGAGAAAGTAAACAAGATGGATAGACCCCTGGCAAACCTGACTAAAATGAGGAGATAAAAAACCCAAATCAGTAAAATCAGGAATACAAAGGAGGAGATAACAACAAACACCATGGAATTCCTGGAAATCATCAAAGTCTACTTTGAGAACCTATATTCAAATAAATTTGAAAATCTTGAAGAAATGAATAGACTTCTACATAATTTTGATCATCCAAAACTAAAACAAGAGGACATTAATCACCTGAATAAATCTGTAACACAAAATAAATTGAAGCATCAATCAAGAGTCTCCCAAAAAAGAAAAGTCCAGGACTTGATGGATTCTCTGCTGAATTCTATCAGACCTTTAAAGAAGAACTAGTACCAACCCTCCTTAAACTGTTCCAAGAAATAGAAAGGGAAGGAATACTGCCTAACACATTTTATGAAGCCAGTATTACACCTATCCCAAAAGCAGGAAAAGGCACCTCTGAAAAGGAGAACTATAGGCCAATCTCCTTAATGAACATTGATGCAAAAATCCCCAATAAAATAATGGCAAACTGAATTCAACAACAGATCAAAAAGATCATTCACCATGACCAGGAATGCAGGGGAGGTTCAACATATGAAAATCAATAACGTAATACACCACATTAACAGAAGCAAAGACAAAAACCATTTGAACATCTCAATAGATGCAGAAAAAGCCTTTGATAAGATTCAAAACCATTTCATGATAAAAGCTCAAATAAAACTAGGAATAGAAAGAAAGTACCTTAACATTATAAAAGTTATATATGACAAACCTACATCCAGGATTATACTTAACAGTGAAAAACTGAAATCATTCACTCTAAAATGGGACAAGGATGTCCACTATCTCCACTCCTATTCAACATAGTACTGGAATTCATAGCCAGACTGATTAGGCAAGGAGAAGGAATAAAAGGAATACAAAAAGGTAAAGAAACTGTCAAAATATCCCTATTTGCAGATGATATTGTCCTACAACTTATAGACCCAAAGAACTCTACTCACAAGCTCCTAGAAATTATCAACAGCTATAGCAAGGTAGCAGGATATAAAATCAACATAGAAAATTCATTTCTCTACACTAATAATTAAGAAACTGAGAAAGAATATATGAAAACAATTCCATTTACAATAGCTAAAAAAAAAATCAAATGCTTAGGTGTAAACTGAACAATGGATGTAAATGACCTCTACAAAGAAAACTATAACCTTCTGAAGAAAGAGATTGAGGAAGACTATGGAAAGTGGCGAGATCTCCCATGCTCATGGACTGGTAGAATTAACATAGTAAAAATGTTTACACTCTCAAAAGAAATCTACATGTTTAATGCAATTCTCACCAAAATCCCCATGACATTAATCTAAGAGATTGAAAAATTTACCATTAAATTTATTTGGAAATAAAAGAGGCCACTAATAGCCAAGGCAATACTCAGTAAAAGAACAATGCTGGCAGTATCACAATACTTACTTCAAACCATACTACAAAGCAATAGAAATAAAAACAGCCTGGTACTGGCACAAATACAGACATGAAGACCAGTGGAACAGAATAGAGGACCTGGATATGAAGCCACACAACTATAACCAACTTATTTTGACAAAGGCACTAAAATATACGATGGAGAAAAGACAGCCTCTTTAAAAAAATCTTCTTGGAAAACTGGCTAGCAGTCTGCAAAAAACTGAAACAAGATCCATATTTATCACCCTATACCAATATTAACTCAAAATGGATCAAGGACCTTAACATCAGACCCCATACTTTAAAGTTGGTACAGGAAGAGTAGGAAATAGGCAAGGACTTTCTCAATGGAACCCCAGCAGTTCAGCAACTAAGAGATATCATAGACAAATGGGATTTCATAAAACTAAAAAGCTTCTGCTCAAAAAAAGAAACGGACTCCAAACTGAACAGAACACCCACAGAGTGGGAGAAAATATTTGCCAGCTATACATCAGACAAAGGATTGATAACGAGAATATACAGGGAACTGAAAAAAGTAATCTCTCCCAAAATTAATGAACCAATAAAGAAATGGCCAAGTGAACTAAACAGAACTTTCTCAAAAGAAGAAATTCAAATGGCTGAAAAAACACATGAAAAAATGCTCCTCATCTTTTGTCATAAAGGAAATGCAGACCAAAACCACACTAAGATTCCACCTCACCCCTGTTAGAATAGCCATCTTTAGCAAAACCACTAACAGCAGGTGTTGGCGAGAATGCAGGGAAAAAAAGCATTTTATACTGCTGGTGGGAATGCAAACTAGTACAATCACTCTGGAAGAAAACTTGGAAGCTTCTTAAAAATCTAAACATAGACCTGCCATATGATCCAGCAATACCACTGTTGTGGATATACCCAAACAAAGTGACACAGATTACTCCAGAGGCACTTTCACACCCATGATTATTTCAGCACTATTCACAATAGCCAAGATTTGGAAACATCCAAGATGTCCCACTGCTGACAAATGGATTATGAAAATATGGAATTTATAGCCAATGGAATTTCATGGAGCAATGAAGAAGAATGAAATCTTATCATTGGCAAGTAAATGGATGGAACTGGAGAACATCATTCTGAGTGAGCTCAGCTTGGTCCAAAAGACCAAAAATTGTAAGTTCTCCCTACATGTGGACATTAGATCAAGGGTAAACAGAACAAGGGGATTGGACTTTGATCACATGATAAAGCAAGAGCACATAAGGGAGGTATGAAGATAGGTAAGACACCCAAAAAACTAGATAGCATTTGTTGTCCTCAATGAAGAGAAACTAATGCAGATACTTTAAATTGACAGAGGTCAATAGGAGAAGAGGACCAGGAACTAGACAAAAGATTAGTTTGAGAAGAATTAATTTAGAATGTAACACGTTTGTACAAGAAAGTAATGTGAGTAAACTCCCTGTATAGCTATCCTTATCTCAATTAGCAAAAACCCTTGGTCCTTCCTATTATTCCTTATACTCTCTCTTCAAAAAAATTAGAGATAAGGGCAAAATAGTTTCTGCCTGGTAGTGAAGGGGTAGGGGGGTAGAGGGAGGGGGTGGGGGTAAGGGAAGGGATGGGGTAAGGGATTGGAAGGTGGGTAAGGGTGGGGCAGGGGGGAAGGGCAAAGAAATGACCCAAACACTGTATGCACATATGAATAAAAGAAAAAAAAAAAGAAAATACCCAATACAGAAAATGGCTAGTAGAGGGGCTCAAGTGGTAGAGCACCTGCTTAGCAAGTGTGAGGCACTAATTTAAAACCCTTGTATAGCCAAAAAAAGAAAAGGAAAGAAAACCAGGAAATTTACTAAAATCCCCATAGCTATGTGTATATATTTATGTAATTAAAATTTCATATACATCTATATATTATATGTGTTATGTAGATATAAATAATATATATTGAATAATATATATGTATAAAATATATATTTATGTTGAATAAAACATGAATCTGACATCACAGGGCATGAGAGCAGTGGAGAAGATTCTGCTGGATTTGGAATTTCAGAGAGGTGACCTTGCGTGCTGCTTAGGGGAAATGAGAAGTCCTGCAGCTCCTTTGGCATGGAGTGAGGTGCATGGAGGGTATCAGTCCTGTCTCTGTCTCTCTGTATCCCAACCCCACATCTCTCTCTCTGTTAGACACATACCTACATGTGCATGGACACATCACACAATGTTAAAATCTGTTTCCTGTATTGTTTGCCTCACATCCAGGAAGATTCTGCTTATTTCTGTGATGGGACATTGTCTCAGCTCACATATGTTTCCATATTATTCAGCTTCTGAAGAACTCATTTTACACAGAGATAATGAAAGCTTAAAAAATAATCAAAATAGACTGATGTTTGTGTGTGTGAAGGAAAATATTAAATGAATATTAAAAAAGTAAACATTACATAGAAGCATTACTATGACAAAAAATGAAAATTATCAACCACAAATTTTTAAGAATCATTTTGAAAAGCTAACATATATATGATCTCTTTATCACAAGGTCTGGATGCAACTGAAGAGGACTCAGGAAAAAATCAGATAATAAAATAAGAGGAAATACAATGTAAAATTCCAGAAAATAATGCAGAGTAAAGTAAATTTGTTATAGAAATGTGGACTTCATGGAACGTTAACAATAATAGTAAAATATAATAAGTAATATTGAAAATTATAGGCTTATAGAAAACAGCTTGAGAATAACCAATAAAAGAGATTAGTAAAATAAAATATTCTTTAAAAAATAGAAACAGGTTTGTAAACAGGCACAGAGGCATTCATATTCATAATTGGTAGCCCAAAAAATAGAAAACTCTCATCCAAGAAATCTTTTCAAAAGCTAAAGACATAAATCTAAAGACAAGAATGGAATTCCATGTTCAGTTAACATCAAAATAGTGACAAACATCAAACAATAACAAAAATGCCCTCAGTAAAATCACCGAATTTCAAAGAAAAAATTAAAAAGAAAATAATTAGTCATAAGAAACAAGTTTAGCCCATTCTCCATCTACACAAGATCAACTGATTCCAAGACTAGGAGGCAATAAAATAATGCCAAGAAGGACTTTAAAAAAGGATATGGCTCTTAAGAATTTCACACCTGCCAAGCAGACAACTATTAGAGATGTAAGCAAATACATTTCATCATGCACATCCTAAAAATTCATAATTCTCATGAGTGATATTTCATTTTATTTTTTATTGATGATAGTTGTGTATACTTGTAGGGTACACTGTGATGTTCTGATGTATGCTCACTTGGTGATGTGCAAGAAGATAGACTGTGGCTCACTACTTCGCTGATTAATATACCATTATTAGCAATTCATAAAATAAAATGTTTACTTCATCAACAATTCTCATTTATATATCTATATACATGTATATATATATCTATATACATGTATATAGATACATATACATGTATATAGATATATATATATATCTATATACATGTGTAGATAGATAGAGATATTTCTTTTTTAGTGATACTGGGGCTTCACATCAGGGCCTTCACCTTGAGCCACTGCACTAGCCCATTTTGTTTGTGATAGGGTTTTTTTGAGATAGGGTATCGCTAGCTATTTGCCCATGCTGGCTTTGAACTGTGATTCTCCTGATCTCTGCCTCCCAAGAAGCTAGGATGATAGGTGTAAGCCACTGATGCCAGCTCATTTTATTTTATTTCATTTTTATTCATTTAACTGGCTCACTTTAGTAAAATTTTTGATGTTTCCATGGTGCCACATTTACCATTAAGGCCACAGAACATGTTAATATTGTTGATGATAATCACTGCTACAGCAACAAGTATTAGGCTGACTTTAATCGAAATAAACAAATTCTCTAAATTCTGTGCAATTGTAGTCTACTGTTGTTCCATTTTTATTGTATCCATAAGGTTTTCAGTAATAGAAAGAAGAAATATAGAGATCTTTTGTAGGGACTTTTGTGTGTGTGTTTGCTTCTTCTATTTTTACACGTATATCAATACAACATTTTAGAACTTAATGTAACATTGTTTATCATATTTATCTTTATATTCCATGTCAGTCTTTGTAGTTTTAATTTCAGATTATAGATATGTAGCATACAACTAGAAAAAGAGTGTAGTGTGATTGGTCACCTACATATAACCATTCTGTTTACATCCTTACATAATGGATTTTATTCAGGTGGCTTCCCTCTCTGTATTTCTACTACTAAATGGGAAGTTGTTCTGTGACTGAGAAACTTACACCAGGGGTAGGTCTAATTGTTTAGACAGTGAATTTCAACTTTGGTTATTTCTAACTCCTACTAGGTTGTAAAATTCCTGATGCTTGATCTGCACCACAAAACAGATTAAATTTGAATCTCTCAGAGGGAGGACGCAAGCCTAAGAGTTTTCTAAGTGGTTCCAGCAGGCAGCCAAGCTTCCTCCTCTCCTTGCAGTGTCAAGTTAAGGAACACAAGCCTAAACAGAATTGATTTGGAAACTCAAATCAAAGAGACATTTGTTGAGTTCTTGTGAGAAATGTTCTTTCTCATTGTAATGTAGTGGCTTTCAGAAGCAATACTCTTTTTTCATTTGATGTCATCAATGATATGTATGAAGTAGGGATGGCTAATTTCATTTACCACAATGAGTTCATTGGCACATTCACTGTACAAGAATATAGTAAAGTGAAGGGAACATCCAAAGAAATGGGGTCATTTACTGATGCAGCAGCTCACCTTATCTGTGGACTCCCAGTTAAATGATATGGTGTTCTTATTAGCAATTAGAAGTTCTAACCATATTTTCTTATACTTACGTAGAACTCTCAATATTCACATGTATTTGTATAACTGGATATATCTATATGTATATCTATCTATCTCTCTATATATATCTAAGGAAGATAAGATATTTATTTTTTATTTATTTTTTTAACTTTTTAAAAACATTTTTTTTCTCATATATTCACATGTGCATACACTGTTTGGGCCATTTCTCCAACCTGCCCCTCTCCTCCTCCTTCTCAGCCCAACCCACCCTTGCTTCCAGGAAGAAACTGTTCTGCAATGCAGGAGGTATCACAATACCTGACTTCAAACTATATTACAAAGCAATAACAATAAAAACAGCATGGTACTGGCAAAAAAACAGACATGAAGACCAGTAGAAGAGAATAGAGGACCCAGATATGAAGCCACACAACCATGAGCAACTTATCTTTGACAAAGGAGCTAAAAATATACGATGGAGAAATAGCAGCCTCTTCAACAAAAACTGCTGGGAAAACTGGTTAGCAGTCTGCAAAAAACTGAAACTAGATCCATGTATATCACCCTACACCAAGATTAACTCAAAATGGATCAAGGATCTTAATATCAGACCCCAAACTCTTAAGTTGATACAAGAAAGAGTAGGAAATACTCTGGAGTTAGTAGGTATAGGTAAGAACTTTCTCAATGAAACCCCAGCAGCACAGCAACTAAGAGATAGCATAGATAAATGGGACCTCATAAAACTAAAAAGCTTCTGTTCATCAAAAGAAATGGTCTCTAAACTGAAGAGAACACCCACAGAGTGGGAGAAAATATTTGCCAACTATACATCAGACAAAGGACTTAATCAGAATATACAGGGAACTTAAAAAACTAAATTCTCCCAAAACTAATGAACCAATAAAGAAATGGGCATGTGAACTAAACAGAACTTTCTCAAAAGAAGAAATTCAAATGGCCAGAAAACACATGAAATATGCTCACCATCTCTAGCAATAAAAGGAAATGCAAATTAAAACCACACTAAGATTCCACCTCACCCCTGTTAGAATAGCCATCATCAGCAACACCACCACCAACAGGTGTTGGCGACGATGAGGGGAAAAAGGAACCCTCTTACACTGTTGGTGGGAATGTAGACTAGTACAACCACTCTGGAAAAAAATTTGGAGGCTACCTAAAAAGCTGGACATCGATCTACCATTTCATCCAGCAATACCACTCTTGGGGATATACCCAAAAGACTGTTACTCCAGAGGCACCTGCACATCCATGTTTATTGCAGCACTATTCACAATAGCCAAGTTGTGGAAATAGCCAAGATGCCCCAGCGCTGACGAATGGATTAAGAAAATGTGGTATCTATACACAATGGGATTTTATGCAGCCATGAAGAAGAACGAAATGTTATCATTCGCTGGTAAATGGATGGAATTGGAGAACATCATTCTGAGTGAGGTTAGCCTGGGCCAAAAGACCAAAAATCATATGTTCTCCCTCATATGTGGACATTAGATCAAGGGCAAACACAACAAGGGGATTGGACTATGAGCACATGATAAAAGCGAGAGCACACAAGGGAGGGGTGAGGATAGGTAAGACACCTAAAAAACTAGCTAGCATTTGTTGCCCTTAACGCAGAGAAACTAAAGCAGATACCTTAAAGCAACTGAGGCCAATAGGAAAAGGGGAACAGGTACTAGAGAAAAGGTTAGATCAAAAAGAATTAACCTAGAAGGTAACACCCACGCACAGGAAATCAATGTGAGTCAATGCCCTGTATAGCTATCCTTATCTCAACCAGCAAAACCCCTTGTTCCTTCCTATTATTGCTTATACTCTCTCTACAACAAAACTAGAAATAAGGGCAAAATAGTTTCTGCTGGGTATTGAGGGGGGGAGAGGGAGGGGGCGGAGTGGGTGGTAAGGGAGGGGGTGGGAGCGGGAGGAGAAATGAACCAAGCCTTGTATGCACATATGAATAATAAAAGAAAAATGAAAAAAAAAGAAACTGTTCTGCCCTTTTCTCCAATTTTGTTGAAGAAAAGACATAAGCTATAATAAGAGAGACAGAATTTTTGCTAGTTAAGATAAGGATAGCTATACAGAGAGATTCCTAGCATTGCTTACATGAATGAGTGTGTTACAACCCAAGTTGATTTATCTCTAACCAATCTTTTCACTAGTTCCTAATCCCTTTGCCATATTGATGTCTGTCACTTTAAGGTTTCTGAATTAGCTCCTCTGCAGTGGCGACATCAGACACTTCCATGTTTTGGGTTACCTACCTATCCCCATACCTCCCATATGTGCTCTCTCCTTAGCATGTGACCCAAATCTAACAATATTGATATATTTGCTCTAGATCTAAAGTTTGCATATGAGGAAAAACATACAATTTTTCGTCATCTAAGCCTGGCTAACCTCACTCAGAACGATGTTCTCAAGTTCCATCTATTTACTTGAGTATAATAAGATTACATTCTTCTTCATGCTTGAGTAAAATTCCATTGTGTATAAGTCCCACATTTTATTAATCCATTCGTCAGTAGAGGGCCTCTTGACTGTTTCCATAACCTGGCTATTGTGAATAGCACTGCAATAAACATGGGTATGCAAGTGCCTCTGAAATAATCTGTGTCCCACTCCTTTGGGTATATCCCCAGGAGTGGGATTGCTGGATCCTATGACAGATCTATGTGTGGATTTTTAAGAAGCCCCCAAATTTTTTTCCAGAGTGATAGCACTAGCTTGCATTCCCATCAGTATACTAGGGTTCCTTTTCCCCCAAATTCTCATCAATACATGTTGGTGGTGATATTTTTGATGATAGCTATTCTATCAGGGGTGAGGTGGAATCTTAGTGTGGTTTCGACTTGCATTTCCTTTATGGCTAGAGATGGTAAGCATTTTTTTTATGTGTTTTAGGCCATTTGAATTTCTTCTTTTGAGAAAGTTCTGTTTAGCTCAGTTGCCCATTTCTTTATTGGCTCATTGATTTTGGGAGAGTTTACTTTTTTCAGTTCCCTGTATATTCTTGTTATCAAACCTTTGTCTGATGTATAGCTGGCAAATATTTTCTCCCACTCTGTGGGTGTCCTGTTCAGTTTGGCAACCATTTCTTTTGTTGTGCAGAAGCTTTTTACTCTTAAAAAGTCCCATTTGTCCATCCTTTTCTTAGTTGCTGAGCTGCTGGTATTCTATTGAGGAATCCTTGCAGATACCTATTACTTCCAGAGTATTCCTTGCTCTTTCCTGTACTTACTTCAGAGTTTTGGGTATAATATTAAGGTCTTTGATCCATTTTGAGTTGATAATAGTATAGCATTATAAACTTGGATCTAGTTTCAGTTTTTTGCCTACAGGTAACCATTTTTCCCAGCAACATATGTTGAAGAGGCTGTCTTTTCTCCACAATATATTTTTGGCACCTTTGTCAAAAATAAGGTGGGCATAGATGTGTGGATTCATATCTGGGACTTCTATTCTGTTCCACTGGTCATCATGTCTGCTTTTCTGCCAATACCATGCTATTTTTATTGCTAAGGTTTGTAATAGAGTTTGAAGTTATGTATTATGATACCTCCCACATTGCTGTTTTTGGTGAGTACTGCCTTGTCTATTTGCGGTCTCTTGTGTATGCAAATGAACTTTAGGGTAGATTTCTCAATCTCTGTAATGAATGTCATTGGGATTTTGATAGGAATTGCATTAAACATGTAGATTGCTTTTGGTAGCCATTTTGAGAGACATTTTTACTGTGTTGATTCTACCAATACATGAGCATGGAAGATCTTTCCCCCTTCTGTAGTCTTCCTAGATCTCTTTCTGCAGGTGTTTGTACTTCTCCTTGTAGAGGTCATTCACATCCTTTGTTAAGTTTACTCCTAGGTATTTTTTTCTTTTTTTTTTTTTGAGGCTATTGTAAATGGAATTGTTTCCACATATTATTTCTCAGTTTGTTCATTGTTGGTGTATAGAAAAGCTAAATTTTTATAAGTTTATTTTTTATCCTGCCACCTTGCTGCAGCTGTTTATGGTGTCTAGGAGTTTTGGGGTAGAGATTTTTGGGTCTTTAAGGTATAGGATCATATCAGTTGCAAATAGGAATATTTTAACAGCTTCTTTACTTATTTGTATTCTTTTTATTTCTTCTTCTTGCCTAATTGCTCTGGCAAGGAATTTCAATACTATGGTTAATAGGAGTGGGGATAGTGGGCACCCTGTCTCATTCCTGATTTTAGGGGAAATCGTTTCAGTTTTTCACCATTACACATAATGTTGGCTGTAGGTTTGTCATATATAGCCTTTACAATTTTGAGGTACTTTCCTTCTATTCCTAGTTTTCTTACAGCTTTTATTATGAAGCGGTGTTGGATCTTGTTGAAGGCTTTTTCTGTTATTATTTTGGTTAATATATTATTAATTTCTTTTGCTTACACATCTTCTCCTTCTTCAATGCCCACAATTCTCAGATTTGTTCTTTTGACGGAATCACTGAGTTCTTGCATATTCTTTTCCCAGGTCTTCAGTTGTTTTTCTAATAGCTCTTCAACTTTTCCTTTAATTTCCACTTTATCTTCTAGTTCTGAGATTCTGTCTTCTGCTTCTTCTAGTCTGCTGGAGTGGCCTTCCATTTTATTTTGTATTTCTGTTTCATTCTTTTTTTCTGAGGTTTTCCATATCATGGGTAACTTCCTCTTTAGTATAGTCAATTTTTGTCCTTAATTCATTTATGTCTCCATTTATGGTGTTCTCTGTTTCACTTTGGTGGTTATTTAGGACTCCTATGAGTTCCTGTATTTATTTTTATGTCTTCTCATATTATTTACTTTTTGCCTTGGAATTTCTTGAGTACCTCTTTTACATTTTGGTTGCCCATGTCTAGTAACATCTCCATGAAATTCTTAGTGATTATTTGCAGGAATTTTTCTTTCAGGGTGTTCATGTGGTATTTGTTGGATTCCTTAGCATAGTTTATCTTTGTTTTGTGGAGTCTGGAAGTGGGAATCCGTATTTTTCATTTCCCTCTGAACCCTGTATTAATTTAATTTGGGGGCGAGAATGGTTTCCTTCCATCGACCTGGGTGGGTATACTGTGTGTACCTGACTAAGAGTGACGGGAATGAGAAATAAAACACATACACACATACAGACATACAACAGAAAAGCTGGGGATGGGAGGGATGCATGTTCCTGATGGGAAACGTGACTGCCTACCTGAGCCAGAATCTATTTTATAGGTCAGTACAAGGAAAAGATTCAAGTAAAAATCAAGCTTTAAGAATTCTTGATGCAAGGTGAAAGGAATGAGGTTTGGTGGACTAATTTCCCTAAGGCTAATGAAGCTTAATTAAGACACATCAGTTCTGGAATCATCAAGGCATGAAGGACACCTTATCTAAGGTATTGACTAATCTGGCATCAGGGAGTCTCTGAATAGTTCTGGTACTTTATCTAGTTTTGCATCAGAGGGCTGGTATGAAGACACAGCAGGTTGTATTCTTAAAGGAGATATGAGAACAAAGGTTAAGACACCAAGTACTGGGAAAAATGTGGTAGAATAGGCTGTGCAAACTTCTACCATGGAGAGGCTGTGAAAACTCCATTATATCCCAATGAAGTGCTCATGCCTCATCCCCAACATCTCCCCTTACTCTATTTCTTAAAAGCTCCCAGTGAATTTCTATGTTTAATCCAAGGAGCTACCTTTTTATCTTTCGAGTTCTGACTGAAAGTAAGCAAAAACAACACATCATTAATAATACAATGCCAATGAAATACCAAAAGGATATTTCAGAGTATTAAAAGGATTAAATCCTTATAATTCATCTAATATAGTTTTTGCTATATCTGCAGGAGAAGTCACCTGATCGTGTGCTCGCAGGTTGGCTAAAATTTCCTGTCTTAAGGCTTGTAGGTTAAAGGAATCTTTGTTATTTTTCCAGGCTCCAATGACATGTTCTTTAACGAGTTTCTATGGGAAGTCTGTAGCATTGTAGGGTGCTGCAGTACACAAATATGTTGGAAACCTGCATGGCACAGTAAATCTTGACAGAATTTCAGTGTTTGAACTTCATCTCCCATAGCCAGCTAAGCAGCTTCTAGAAAATTTAAGCAGATACCACGTTTTTCATGTATAGCAACTTGTTGTTAAAAGCACAACTGACATTTTGTGTTAAGGTATTAGCGTAATGAGCAGTTTGAATGCTTTGGGAGAAGGCTACTGTAGCAGTAGCCATAGTGGCAATAGCAGTGATGGCTGCCACAATGCCAGCAATCAAGAGCCCTACAAATCTTTTTTCTCTTACTAATAATGACTCCATTTCTTTGACAACCTGTAGTCCTCTATCAAATCATGATCCCATAAAATTTGTAGGTACCAAGATATAGGAGCTTTGTTTTACTATATGTAGGCTGCCATTTATGTAGTTGTCCACACATGAGGTTAAATTACAATTATAAGAAGAGATATCCAAAATAGTTGCTTATACTCTCTCTACAACAAAATTA
The DNA here is from genome assembly GCF_047511655.1 of Castor canadensis. NCBI lineage: Eukaryota > Metazoa > Chordata > Mammalia > Rodentia > Castoridae > Castor > Castor canadensis. The sequence goes on from NC_133399.1 coordinate 44,828,297, forward strand.
GAGATAAGGGCAAAATAGTTTCTGCTGGGTATTGAGGGGGGGAGCGGGAGGGGGTGGAGTGGGTGGTAAGGGAGGGGGTGGGGGCAGGGGGGAGAAATGAACCAAGCCTTGTATGCACATATGAATAATAAAAGAAAAAAGAAAAAAAAAGTTGGGATTTTCTTTAAGGTAAAGAATGAAAGAAAGATGCCAGGACTTCCTTAATTAATTTATGATGAGAGAAAATGACAATGAGAAAAATAAACTTATGAAATTTATTGAATTTTAAATAAAGTTGTGTGAAAATAAAAAAAAAGTTCCATTTTTAGAAATGTTAATTGATCCAGCCAATAAAGCAAAAGGATGTTGAACACAAGCTTGCAATCCTTTAATAACAGAGCTTCCTGAATGGCTAGTTAGATTGATATTAGCAGTAGCAGCTCCAAGCTTCAATACATCTGATTGAATGGTTCCTCTGTCTGGTCCCACAAAAGGGGTGGGTCCAGTACTCCATAGTATTAGTTTCAGAAGTGCCATTAAAGGAGCAATACACAAGCTTGCAGCCTGTAATATTAATAGCCATTGGAGAAGCAAATATACATTTTTCCCATAGGCTACCTTATGGCAGGGCCAGGGATTGCATTTGTTATGACAGCGGGGAATGTGAGGCCAATGTGTAGCATTATATGGCTCAGAGACATTAAAGCCAAATAATTCTAGCTTTTTATAAAGAAACTGAGTACCATTTCATAACAAAGCACTTTTGCAAACAAGCATGAGAGGGAGACAGTAAGACAAATTCCCCAGACATATGGGTAAAGCAATAGCTTGTCCTGTAAAATTATAATTAGTAAAAGTAGGAACCAGGTGTCCACTGTAGTGACCTCGTAGCAGCTCTGAGTCATCAGTAAAAACTGATATAGAAGGACTTTTCCAAGTAACTGCATGAAGCAGAGGTGGATGAGACACAATAGCCCAATGTACTAAGTTCTTTACTTCTGCAGAATTCACCTATTGACTAATGATGGTAATCATAGCCAGCAGAACAGCAGGAGTTTCTTCCTGTCCCCACCCCTTAATGGCATTCTTGGGCATATCCACCAAGCATTTTATTTGACCTCAAGTTGGGGGAGTAGATCCCTGGGTTGTTTTACTGCATTTGTCAAGATGATGATGTTGCCTTTTGTAGGACTGGTAAGGGTTGTTTCTTATTGCTTTCAGTGATAGTATCTCCATAGGTTTGGTTTTCAGTGGGCTTGTGCTCCTCTCCTCGTCCATCAGGTGGAGCTTCTTCATCTGATGGCTGATGGATTCCATGTGTCTTCACAAACCATGAAGGCACCCAAATTAGAATTTTGGCACCTTCTTGAGAAACACATGAATGGCCTTGGCCCCATAACAAGACTGGGCTAGGGTCTTGCCAGGCCCCAGTCATTACATCTTTCCACAATACCTGTGGCAATGTTCCCAATGTTTTTCAGCTGGTGTAAGGACAGATTCAGAGCAATTTAAAAAATTTAAAATAAAAAGAGCTTTGTTAATTTGAGTGACTGGGAGGCTATCTCCCCTTCTTGTCTTTGTAATTGAACTTTTAAAGTTTGGTGAGCTCATTCTACTATAGCTTGCCCTTGCAGATTTTATGGTATGCCTTTGGCATGAATTTTGTATTAGGAACAAAATTCCTTAAAGTTAGCAGATGTATAGCCTGGACCATTATCAGTTTTAATATAGAGTGGCTTGCCCATCACAGCAAAGGCAGCTAAACAGTTATCTATAACATGGCGTGTTCTTTCTCTTGATCTTGGAGAGGCAAAAACAAAACCAGAGTAAGTATCAATGACAACATGGACATAATGCTGTAGTCCAAAAGATGGAATGTGAGTAACATCCATCTGCCATAATGATAGAGGAGGAAGACCATGAGTGTTAACTCCTTCAGTGGGCACAGGCAAATGAGGAGTATATTTTGAACATGACTTAACAATTTGAAAAGCTTCTTCAACCTTACTGAGGGCCATATGACCCTCTGGTGTAAGATACCTAGGTGATGATGGTTGAGTGTCCCCCTGTAAAATTTTAAAGAAAGGAGGCAGTTCACAGGTAGTAAGTTTTAAGGCATGGTATAGCCTATTTATATCACCTAGTAGTTTTTGAAAATCATTTAAAGTTTTTAAATTATATTTATGGATTTCTATTTTTTGGGGATGGATAGTCCATCCCTCAATAAGCTGTCCCAAATTTGAAGAGGGAGATTGGTTTTGGACCTTATCTACAGCTACATAAGACCCATTTGGCCAAATTATAGGCAACAAAAGAAGTTTAGAAGAAGTGGGCTTACCTGGCATCTATTCTTAGTTCTGTCTGGACTATAGATGATATCTTGATAACTTTAAAATGCTGCAGAATGTCAACAGATGACTGTTAAAGGTTTTGAGAAAAGCCAAAAAAACTAAATATTTAGAAGGCTGACTCAATTGAAATCAGGTATTGAGTAATTGTAAATGCTCTGAAGAAGGACCCAGACTGATAATGAAAAGGCTTAGCATAGCCATGGCTAAAATATTGAAAAGTAGTTTAGGAATTGTCAGACATTTCGTTATTTCCATTGTTGACTGTATTTTCAGGAAAATAATTATGACTGATAGTATTAAAACAGCAGCACTAATTCTCCTGTTACACTCAGGAACACATTGACACAAACTTGTAAAAGTCTGGTATCATTGACAACAGATCTCTTTAAGTTAGCGGGCCAATGCCCATGATCCCAAACAGCCTTATATTTTTTATGTACATTTACATTTTATACATATACAGTAACACTTATTTGACTAAAACTAATATAGGCCAGGTTTTAAGTAGCAGGATTGATCAAATGGCAAGGCTTTTCTGAATGTTGCTGATTATAAACAGCACACCAACCAAACATTTCATTAAGCATTTTATATGTCAAAGGTTTAGATGCATTGCTTTTGGATAAACAACTTTAGCTGGTCAGGTAAATGTAACACTTTTGGATAAAAGAGAGATTTAGCTCATCATTTTATATAAACTGACACTTTTAACTTTGTAAATGTTTGTACCCTATTTAGATAAATTACAGACACAGAACACAGTTATGAGTTGGTCATTTTAGAGTCCTTTGCATGAGCAAATATGTAAATGAACTATGATTTAGCAGTACCTAAAGCTTAATAAGATCAATAGAAAAGATAAGTAATTACTTTCATAAAATCTTTCCCAATAAAATTTTCTGCAGATATTACTCAAAGCAGAATAATATGAAGATAGCCTTGTCATTTTATGGACATGGAGAATTAGATTTTAGTTTGACATGACCTTAAAATCTTTTAGGCAACTTTTAGATTATAGTCAACTTTAATTTTATCACACACCAAAGCTTTTTATTATACATTTTTAAAACTTACTCAGACCTTCATACAACATACTAAACCCTCTGATGGTTTGTCCTTATCCCTTCTCTCCATATGTGAAACACTCTTTAGGACAAACCCTTTTTTACAAAATCCTTTCTCATCTAAAAACCATTCCTTTTTTCCTTTAACTTTTTCCCAAAATATACATTCAATACCTATCTATATCCTTTCTGCTTGTTCACTTTGTAAATTGTATTTTAAAATAACTTTTATAAGAATTTTTAACTTAAATAAAATTGTTTTTTTCAATTAGCCTTATTTTTAAAGATATCTTTTTAAATAGATATAGTTAAAAGAATTGAATGCAAATTACACCTATGACAAAATGAAACAGATTAAGGGTACTGTCCACAAAATAATGCCTATAATTAGTTAGACCTGATTGACATAGCCTTTAGAAAACTGTTTTTTCTTAAAAGTAACAGCAGAAGAGGTAGGAGAAAAGAGAACAGAAGTTATTGTATTTCTTTACAATAGTTTTGTAAAAAAGTCCTCCTAAAGATGTTTAAATATACATGTACATAAAAAGGCTTTAAATGCCATAATATCACTTTAAGCACGCACAGATCCAAGAGCTCAAGAACATGTAAAAATTAACTAAGTGATTACATATTTTTAAAATTGACTTAGGAGCAGATTGAGAAGTGTCCTATTCTGTTCTTTCAGTACTCATATTTGGGCAGTTTAACAGCTGAGGCAAGAATTAATTTTAGGAAAGTGTTTTAGGTCAGTCACAGTTTTTAATAAGACTGTTGTCATAGCTATCAGTTTTTTATCTCTAATAAGTTAATCATACAAGAGACATACACAAAATTCACAACAAAACACAAAACAAATACATTAACACACACAAAATTTACACAGTGAAACATAAAACAATTACATTAATTTTGGGTGCACTCTTAGACATCGAAGACTTTAGATTTACCTTCAGTTATAAACATATGTACATAGTGATCTGTTCCTTTAGATCTACTTAGTCCCATATTTATTACTCCTGAGTGTTTTCAGAATTTCACTCTCCCTTTACCTTATTTTCCTTGTGGACACATCCTTCAGAGACCATTCCCTCACCTTATGCATTCTTATCTATTCTCTTGTAGTGAGACCCCAAGGATGGGCACCACTTGCCAGCGACCTGTGTGGATATGCTGCGTGAGCCTGACTAAGGGTCTGGGGGAATGAGAAATAAGACACACACAGACATACAGACATACAACAGAAAAGCTGGGAACGGGAGGGTTGCACCTTCCTGATGGGAAATATGAGCGCCTACCTGAGCCAGAGTCTTTATTTTATAGGTCAGCCCAAGGAAAAGATTCAGGTAAAAATCAAGCTTTAACAATTCTTGATTCAAGATAAAAGGAATGAGGTTTGGTGGGCTAATTTTCCTAAGGCTGGTGAAGCTTAATTATGACACATCAGTTCTGGAAACATCAAGGCATTCAGGACACCTTATCTAAGGTATTGATTAATCTGGCATCAGGGAGTCTCCTAAGAGTTCTGGTACTTTATCTTGTTTTGCAGCAGGGGACTGGTATGCAGACACAGCAGGTTGTATTCTTCAAGGAGATAGGCCAAGACAACAGGTACTGGGAAAAATATGGTAGAAGAGGCTGTGCAAACTTCTACATAGAGAGGCTGTGCAAACTCCATTATAACCCAGTCCAGGGTTCATGCCTTGTCCCCAACAGTTTCCATCCCTTTTTCATCTTCCCATTGCTCCACTTGGTGCTGTTGCTGTCCCTGGCCTGTTTGTAATTTAGTATTATCTAACTTACAATAGTAAAACTAACAAAACAAAGAATGCAAAAAAAAGAAATCAACAGGGAGAGGTTGTGCATAAACAAACAGGAATCAAAACAAATAAACAAAGTCCAGGTTCAGGAACAATAGAATTTTAGTCTTAGTAGTTCTGGTGTTACTCCATCATCCAGTCCTTCTGTTGGTATTTAAGCAGAATCTCTGTTTTGGTCTTGCCAGGTGTTTGGGGGACTCGCCAGTTTTTTTCTGTCTTTCAATGGCAGATGCTTAGTCAGCCCCTCCCTCATTGAGGCCTGACTCTCAAGGTTCCAGAGATCAGCTCTGTGGTCCATCAGCCATCCTGCTTTGGAGTTGGATTTCTTTCTGTGTTGGTTTACTGGAGGCTTGCTTCTTTGCCTTGTCCCCTTTCTCTGGGGAAAGGTTAGAGATCCATCAGCCGTATCCTTGCTGTCAGAGTGTTATGCTGGTTTGCTGATTATTTTTCAATTTTGCTACATTGTTTGACTTTGGATGTTGCTCACTCACTCAGGAGATGGGAGATGAGTTTTGCGAACCGCTATCTGCCCTATTTCAGGCAGTGCCTTATCACCAACCTACTGTTGGCCCTTTCACATTTCCAGTCTTTGTTTACTGAAAGTTCATGTGGAGATCAGTTCCTCGCTCCTTCCCCCTTCTCTGGTGTGCTTAGAGAACCCTGCTCCCTCTGCTGCGTGTTCTTTATCAGTTCCTTGTTTATTATACAGTTAGGTATTTTGTTTCTTTTTTCAGGGTGTGGGGGGGGGTCAATCTGTCCAGGGGACTATGCTTTTTTATCCCAGGGGTGGCTGTGGGAATACCATGTGCTGTTTATTTGCTCACCTGTTGATCTGCTGAATGTCTCCCAAGTAGGTTTGGAATGAGCATCTGGCTGTGAGGGAGCACTCCTGATTTCTCAGTGTAACATGGTATTAGGAAATTTTACAGGCAGGGGGTTCAGAGTGAAGAAGTTTTGATTATTCTTGGTTCTTTTTTTCTGCCAAGTGTTGCTACAGCATCTAAGCAAAATTTTTGATTTACAGAGCTCACACTGTCTGCTTCTGAACTCTAGTTGCCACCTTGGACCCAATCAAGGTATTTATTTAGGGAAATACTTATATATTTCTAAGGAAGATAAGATATTTAAAAGCCTCATGAAATTTACTGTGTAATTTTATCACATAATAATGTTTCATTTTTTGTGTTTGGTCGTTAAATCAAGGAAGAGTCACTTAAATTATTTTAATAGCTCAATGACTATAGTAAAAAAGATTAGCAGTGGGGTGAATTTTAGGCATCAGTGGTTAAAATACAAAAGGGTGTAGATTGTTTTGCAGAATGAAGGTAGAACTTTCATCTGAAATCAGCACAATCTGTAGATATAAAAATTCATAGATCTATAATTTAGGATACTTAGATCTGCTTTCTTTTATTGACATTCTGTCTGAAATATGAATAAAAATCTATAACTTAAAATTTAATTTCAAAAATTTGGTCACTTCAGATGCTATATACAATAATATTGATTGAGTCTAATTGGCTTTCTGACTTTTAATCATTCCATTACCTATCTCACTATTATTAAAAATATGGTATTCCTAAACTATTTGAGTATCTTTATAAATTGTTGCCAAATCACATTTCCACTATCCTTTCCAAAGGAATCACTACACTGAAACTTGGATTATGATTCCCAAATATTTTCTCACAATTATATCTGAGTATAAAACTTTAAAGAATGTAAAGTTCTTTTGATATATTTTGCTGTATCATAAAAATTCCTTATGTTTTTACATTTTGGCTCATATTCCCTTCAGTCCTTATGCATTTATTTTTTAATTAAATTTCTGATGTGATTATAGTAGCCTTTGTTTCACCATATTTAAGAAAACTATCTGTTTTCTGTAATTTCCAAAGTGAATCTTGATAAATTTTGATTCCATGACATGTTGACAGACTGACTTTAGCAAGTGAGATTAAACTTCAATTCCAGCATATGTGATAGCAATCTAGCCAAATACTGTCTGAAAATAAGCTGTGGCCTACTGGCAAGCAGTACTTGGGTTCTACTGTTAGAGAATATTACCTCTCTCAGAATTTGGCTAAAAATTTCTTTAAAAACAAAGCAACTAATAAAGTCCATTATAAATACTGGGGAATAGCATTAGGGATAGAAATGTGGAGAGAATTAATATTTGTAAATTGCTCCTGTGTTTAAACTATTTTATTCTTTACTTTATTTACATTATTCAAAATAAGATTGAAAACTGAGAACCTCTGATCTTATTTAAAGTGAAGTGACAGAACTTCAAAGATTACCCCAAGAACACTAGGTTAAAGAAGGGAAGGGTTCAAAATGGATAATAGACCTAATTTTAAATTCTAAAGCAATATGAATTCTAGGACAGCCTGGAAGTACACTACTGGTTGGCATTTACTCTGTTTCAGTCCTTGAAATACATCATTTGATGCATTCCTGGTCTTAGAGCTTCTGCTGAGAAATCTACTGTTATTTTGAAAGATTTGCCTTTACAGTTAATTTAGAGATTTTCTCTTATAGTTTTCATTATTGTTTCTTTGTTCTACTCTTGTAGCTTAACTGTAATGTTGTGCAGAGAGATTTTTTTTCTTTTGGTCACAACTATTTGGAGTTCTAAATGCCTCCTGTAGTTTAATCTCCATATCATCCCCACGATTTGGGAAGTTTTCTGAAATTATCCCACAGAATAGGTTTTCCTTTTTTCTTATTTTCTATTTTTTTTTCAGTACTGGGGTATGAACTCAGGGCCTTACACTTGCTAGGCAGGTGCTCTATCACTTGAGTCACACACCCTGAACTTTGGAGATTTAGATATTTTTTAACTGGGTCTTACATAGTTGCTGGAGGCAGGCCTTGGGACTGAGATACTCCTACCTATGCCTAGTACATAGCTAGGATCATAGACATGTATCACCATACCTGGCTTGTTGGTTGAGATGGGGTCTTGCTAACATTTTGCCCAAGCTAGCCTCAAATTTTGATTTTCTCAATCTCCACTTCCTGAGTAGCTGGGATTACAACTGTGATTGACCATGTTTGAACAAGTGAATTTGCTTTCTATACATTCCTATAACTATTCTCCTTTATCTAGTCTGAATAGTTTTAAGTTTGATCACTTATTTATGTCTTGGAGGTCTTTCAGGTTCTGATCTTACTTTTTTATTACTATTTTAATTTGATGATTCATCAATCTTGTATAGAATCCCTGACATTCTTTCTTCCACTTGATCTCTTCCATTTGAGAAGCTTTCCATTCAGTATTTTGAGTTATCGATCTTTTCATTCATTTTTTTTTCTGTTTGGTTCTTTTTCAAAATCTCTGTTTCTTTACTGAGTTTCTCATTCACATCATGCATTATTTTCTGAGTTTTGATCAACTAATTTTCTGCATTCTCTTGGAATCTTAAAATCATTCTTTTGAATTCTATAGCCTTTCATCCACTTCAACATCTTTGGAGTCAGTCACTAGAGTTCTAAACTTTTGGAGGAGACCATGGCCTTTCTTTTTCATATTTCTTGAGTTTCTATGATGAGACTTCACATCTGTTGTTATGTATCTCTCTTCTATTTTTAAATAAGAATCTTTTATGGGATAGCCTTCACTTCACAGTGTGCCTTGGTATACTGGTTTGTTGTGTAGTGTTGAACTCAATTCCAATTGGAATTCAAATGGTGTTTTCCCTGTGGCTTCTTAGGCTGTGGTTAATGAGTCATGACTCTGAACACCGTGTCATAAGTTTGAAGACCTGCTTTCTCTATAGGACAAGTCTGATTGGGGCTGCTTTGGTAGTTGAGGTAGTTATATTGTTGATAGCACAGTATATGAGGATCATTATCTGTGGTTATTCCTCCAGATTTGTTAAGCACTCTGATCTCATAGACTGTGGGAGGAAACTATGCTAGGTTCCTCAATGGCTAGAGTGACTACAATAATTGTGCTAATTTTCTCTGCTGTTGCAAAGAGAGTAAAAACTAAGTTGTGGTTGTTCAGATCTCTTCTCCTTTAGATTAAACCATCAGCTATAAGCTTTTCTCTCATGTATTCTGTAATGCTTAAGCAGGACCAGGTCATGGATGGAATAGCCTGTTTTTCCCAACTGGGATATGAGTGTATCTCAGCCTCAATGCAAATACCCTACTTGTTGAAAGTCCTATCTTTGATTTCCAGCACCACTTTGGGAGAAGAATACAACCAACCATAACAGCAACAACTGAAAAGAAAATCAGATATAGATGTACAAGAAAACCTATTGAAATACTAGCACCTATCACAGCATTAAAAATAGAGAAGAAATAGAGATAACATAGAGTAAACTAAATAGACATACATTAATGAAAGTAAACTTACATTTGGAAGATAAAAATTGGAAAGAAGATAAAAAGTTACAAATAATAATTAAAATATATGTAATTTGATAAAGGTATAAAGAAAATAGTGAGGGGAAACAATAAATCAAAAGTATTTTTAAAAAGCTAAGTCCATCCTGCCCATTGAGATGTCTGAAATGGAAGCAATGGAGCTGCTTCCTTCCATGGCTTCTGGTTTTGAATTCCACAGGTACCGGAATGGAAATGAATTCCAGGTGCTGCAATCAGGTGTGTCCTTTCTCGGTCCCAGTCAAATAGACCAAACAAGAAAGGTCAGTGAGGAGGCTGAAGCTCCACCCTAATTGCCAGCCAGAGTGTCTAATACAATATCTTTTGCAAAGTTAGAAGTTTCTTTGTTTATGCGTGGGAATGTAGCAATGATGAAAGCCACCTGGGAAACTAATTCATTGGCTGAGCCTATGGATGATTCAGGTAGATGTTCTCCTGCTCCTGATGCCCTATGACAGTGGACATGTGAGGATGGAAAATATTCAACTACTGAGATGGTCTAGCCTCAAAATATCCTGTGTGTACAGGACATTAGTTGAAAACTGTAATCTGTGTTGGAATCCATTGACTATACAGGCCCAGCTAAGGTATACTCTACTCCAATCTCATGCAAATCCACACACAACTTGTCTAATTACTCCTAAAAGAGCTTGAGCTGCTGAATGACACATATAACATGACAAAAGTGAACCAAGAAGATAGAAAAAAATAACTAAGCAAAACAATAGCAAGGAATGAGATTGAAGCAGCAATTAATATTTTCCCAATAAAGAAAGACTTGGGACCAGATAAACTCACTGCTGAATTTCATCAAAACTTTAAGGAAAAATTAACACAATGCTCCTCAAAATATTCCAAATAATAGAAAGACAAGGAATGCTTCCAAACACATTCCATGTAGTAAGTATTACCCTTATATCAAAAACTGGACAAAAACAAAACAGAAAAGAAACATACAAAATAATAACTTTGATGAACAAGATACAAAAACCTTCAATAAAATATTTGCAACTAAATTCAACAACATTTTAAAAACATCATACATGGTGATAAAGTTAGTTTCTTTCTGGTTAAGGTTTAATACATGCAAATTAACAAATGTAATATAGCACATAAATAAATAGAATTATAAACAAAAAATCACATGATTATCTCAATAGATGCAGAAAAATTTATTGATAAAATTCAATATAGCTTTACAATAAAAGCCCTGAAAAAAATGAGAATAAAAAGATCATACCTCAAAATAATAAAGGATACAAGTGATAAAACCTATAGCCAATATTATATTGAATGGGAAAATACTGAAACCATTTCCTCTAAAGCCAAGAATTAGACAAAATCATCCATTTTCACCACTCTTATTCAATATGGTGTTTGAAGTCTTAGAAAGAATTTACACATTCTGGGATTAGCAGAAATAATACTGTAACAATGCCCATATGCCAAAAGTAACCTACAAATTCAATCTAAGTATAATCAAATAACCAATAATATTCTTCAAAGACTTAGAAAAACAATCCAAAAATTAATGGAAAATCAAACAATACACATTCTGGGATTAGCAGAAATAATACTGTAACAATGCCCATATGCCAAAAGTAACCTACAAATTCAATCTAATTATAATCAAATAACCAATAATATTCTTCAAAGACTTAGAAAAACAATCCAAAAATTAATGGAAAATCAAACAACCATGAATCAATATTGAGCAAAAAGAGCAACACTAGAGGTCTCACAATGTCTTACTTCAAAATGTACTAAATAGTTATAGTATCAAAGGCCAACATGGTACAGGCATAAAAACACTGAATAGCATAGAAGACCCAGAAGTAAATGCACACAGCTACAGTCATCTGATAACTGACAAAGCTGCCAAAAACATATATTAAAGAAGAGAACCTTGATCACAAATATTTCTGAGAAAACTGGCTCTACATATGCAGATGACTTAAGCTAGATTTTTATCTCTTACATCATACAAAAGTCAACTCAAAATGAAACAAATGCTTTAATCAACTGAAGCATTGAAACTGCTACAGGAGAACACCAGGGAATCACTTCAAGATGAAGATATAGGCAACAACTTCCAGAATAGAACTCTAATAGATAAGGAAATAATAGCAAGAATGAATCAATTCAACAAACTGAGGAGATAACCTACAGAATTGGAGAAAATCTTTGCCAGCTAATTATCTGACAAAGTACTAATATTCACAGTATACAATGAATTCAAAAAATGAAGAGCAAAAAGTATAAGCAACATAATCAATAATTGGGCAAATGGAATGATCAGGTACTTCTCAATAGAAGCACCAATGTCCAATACTATATGGAAAATTCTCAAAAATCATTAAGCATCAGAGAAATGCACATCAAAACTAAACTGAGGTTCATTTACCACAGTCTAAATGGCAAGCGTCAAGAATACAAAAGTAATAAGTGCTGTCAAGGATGCAGGAGAGAAACAAGGAATCTTTAACACTGTAGGTGGGAATGTAAATTAGTAAAGCCACAACTGGTATTAATATGGATATTATTGAAAAAACTAAAGATATAAGTACTATATGGCCCAGCTTTTACCACTCCTAGGTATATAACCAAAGGACTAGAAGTCAGCATAAATAGAGATACCTGCAAACCTTGATTATCATGGTACTATTCACAACAGCCAAGTTATATATTCAGCATAGGTGTCCATCAAGTGATGAATGGATAAAGAAAAGGGATATATATATTTATATATATATATAAATGTAGTAGTTCAGTCATAAAGAATGAAATCCTGTCATTTGCAGGAAAATGCATGGATTTGGAGTTCATCAGCTTACGTGAAATAAACAAGATTCAGAAAGACAGATGTCATATGTTTTCTCTTACCTGTGGAACATAGGAAAATGTAAAAAAAAAAAAAAAGATGAGCTGAAAGTAGATTACTATTAGAAAAGAGGAAAGGTATCCACAGCGATGTGGCAAGGGAGGGCAAAGGAGAATGGATGGATCAAATGAAATGCATTCATTACAAATCACAATGAAACACATTACTCTGTATAACTATAGTGAACTAATAAAAAAGAAAAATTTAAAAAAAGAAACACACCATTGGATGTTCTCCTTTGGCAATTGGGGAGTGGGTAATGGCATTGTGTTTATTATTTTATGTAGGGGTCAAGTCCATATCTTGCTTCCAGTTTATCTGAAACAATGCATTTGAAATCATAGATGCCTTATTCTAAGAGCTGGCTTCACTACATTATAGTCTTGTGAATTTTGCATATATCATTGAAAATGCATAAATGTTTGCTCTCTCATGTTTTAAATAGGCAAAAATAAAACCTCATTATGAGAGTTTTTCCAACATAAAATGATATACTAACTCAAAATGGATCAAGGACATTAATATCAGACCCCAAACTCTAAAGTTGGTACAGGAAAGAGTAGGAAATACTTTGGAACTAACAGGTATAGGCAAGGACTTTCTCAATGGAACCCCTGCAGCTCAGCAACTAAGAGATAGCATAGATGAATGGGACTTCATAAAACTAAAAAGCTTCTGCTCAACAAAACAAATGGTCTCCAAACTGAACTGCCTACCCACAGAGTGGGAGAAAATATTTGCTAGCTACACATCAGACAAAGGACTGATAACCAGAATATATAGGGAACTCAAAAAACTAAACACTCCCCAAATTAATGAACCAATAAAGAAATGGGCAAGTGAACTAAACAGAACTTTCTCAAAAGAAGAAATTCAAATGCCCAAAAAACACATGAGAAAATGCTCACCATCTCTAGCCATAAAGGAAATGCAAATCAAAACATTGTTAAGATTCCACATCACCCCTGTTAGAATAGCCATCATTAGAAACACCACCAACAGGTGTTGGCAAGGATGTGGGGAAAGAGAAACCCTTATACACTGCTGGTGGGAATGCAAATTAGTACAACCACTCTGAGAAAAAATTTGGAGGCTTCTTAAAAATCCAAACATAGATCTGCCATATGATCCAGCAATACCACTCTTGGGGATATACCCAAAGCAATGTGACACAGGTTACTCCAAAGGCACTTGCACACCCATGTTTACTGCAGCAGTATTCACAATAGCCAAGTTAGGGAAACAGCCAATATGCCCCAGTATTGATGAATGGATTAAGAAAATATGGTATTTATACACAATGGAATACTACTCAGCCATGAAGAAGAATGAAATCTTATCATTTGCAGGTAAATGGATGGAACTGGAGAACACCATCCTGAACGAGGTTAGCCAGACCCAAAAGACCAAAAATCATATTTTCTCCATCATATGCAGGCTTTACATCAAGGGCAAACACAATAATGGGATTGGACTTTGATCACAAGATGAGGCCAGAGCACACAAGGGAGATATGAGGATAGGCAAGAAATGCACAAAAAAAAAAAAAAAGATAGCATTTGATTTCCTCGATGCAAAGGAACTAATGCAGAAACTTTAAAGTGACAGAGGCCAATAGGAGAAAGGGACCAGGAACTACAGAAAAGGTTAGTTCAAGAAGAATTAATTTAGAATGTAACACATATGTACGGGAAAGCAATGTGAGTAAACTCCCTGTATAGCTATCCTTATCTCAACTAGCAAAAACCCTCATTCCTTCCTATTATAGCTTATACTCTATCTTCAACAAAATTAGAGATAAGAGCAAAATGGTTTCTGCCTGGTAGTGAGGGAGAAGAGGGGGAGAGGGAGGGGGTGGAGTGAAGGAGGGAGAAATGACCCAAACATTGTATGCACATATGAATAAAAGAAATAAAAAATAAATTAAATGAATGATATAAACTACTCATATGCTATGCCTAATCATACTAATTACTTCTATGAATGATAAAAATCTTCCCAAAGAATAATTTGCTAAAAGGTATACAAATATTGAATATAGGTATAATCTGATTCAATAATTTCATTTCCTGATACTTTCTGTAGAAATATACACAGATACATATATAGAGAAGCACACAAAACTAATTCAAAATAGGTTATAATTGCAAAATATCAAAATTAATTATGTGCATAATATTATGTCTGTTAACTAAAGTATGATGCAGTTTTCACAAAACATAAGAGTGAAAGTTCTGCACAGCCACATATATTTTTCTGAACCTCTACTTTTGAATGGAAAATTCTTTTACTTGTTAAAAGTAGATGTTGTCCCATGGATTCCTTTTGCCTGAATTAAAACTTTATTATGAATTTGCTTTTATCATGTACCAGAATTTTCATGAGATATATAAAAATATGTAAATCATCATAGATCTTTACTCATGAAATTTCAGATGTTTTCAGTTATAATGTCCATGAAAATATTTAAATACATCCTTAAAATAAACATGAAAAGTTTTGATGTATCGTGCTTCATAAATTAAACCATCTAGTACAAAATCTCATAAATCATATATTAAGAAAAAATTCTGAAGTCACCTGGGTGCAAACCTCCATGTTGTCTTAAAGTCTGCTTTGCAGTGTCCATAAGAAATGCAGGCCAAACATCAACATGAATGTCAATTACACGGGCAGCAAAGGAGCCAGAGGGTGTGGCATGTGGATCCAATAACTGCCATACAGAACCCCATCTGTAGCTAAAGCTCTTAACTCTGCTTTGGGGGAAGAAAAATCTGAAATAAAGAAGACAGTTAAATTCTAAACTGTGCCAGGAATAGCAGACTGCAGGTTACACTCAGTGTTCAAATTACATCCTTAGTCTAATTTCCTTTTAAATATCTTGAAACTGTGCAAACACTGAACTATGTTAACTCCAGCTATTTAGAAAGATGAACACATGTAGGTAGGTTAGTATCTTTGGATACACAGATCACTTGAAGAAAGCTGATATTGCAGCAAATGTTTAGTTTCCTAAGTTTTTTTATCTTGAGGAATTAAGCATAAGATCAATGAAATGTGTTGCTCCTTTGACCTCATATTGCTATTAGTATACATCATTCAAGCATTCTTTATGGTACATGATTTTAGTTTCTTCAAATATTTGAAATTTAAGAATCCTCTTTGAAATTTTAATACAATTTCTTTACAAGTTGTCACAAAATTAAATATTATATTTCCTATATCCTTCACTGAGACTACTGAAATTTTTCCCCAGCAGATAGTTGTAGGAAAGTTACAGAGAGCCCTAAACCTTTGCTAAATATATTCTTCCTTATTTACATATGAACAATTAAATTAATAGCCTTTAAATCTTCTTCATTTGCTATACATACTATTTTATAAAATGGAATACATTAACAACTACATGATTAAAGGTTTCATCACTCACACGATGTTACTCTAGCCTTATCCATGCATATATATTTGAAAACAAAATAAATATATTAGAAAATAAAAAGTAATGATATTAGACTGTAGTACATATCAAGAACCAACCTCAATACTTTGTGGACAGAACTTATTTTAATTATTGCTATAGCCCTAGGAGAGATTGTCATTATTAATTATATTTTGTATGTGAGAAAACTGGAAGTTTTCAAATGTAAAGTAAACTGGTTTACTCCAACTCACACCATTTCTTAGAGATAGAACAAAACCTCATATCCAGATACTGTGATCATAAAACTCTTTTCTTCTCCTTTCCTTTCCTTTATCTTTCTCTCTTTTCTTAATTTCCCATTACTCATATTACTCCCTCAATATGAAAAAGGCAAAATATAACTTTGTAGAGTCATTTCTGTAACAGCAGATAAATAATTTCTGAAAATATTACTTTTCTGGTAAGTAAAAATTCACAGGAACACTGGCAAATATAGTTGAAATAAGCTTAAGTGTAGAGGAGGTGAACTGAATACATTTAAGTAAAATTATTGAATCACATAAGCATAGTCATCTTTGTGATGGTTTCCCTCACACTATTTTCATTTTCCTCTCCCCAGTTCTGTGATAGACTAGAAAACCAGCATTCCAACTATGGTGGTTGTGAAACCAGCAATCAAATAGCTACTAGCAGAAAGTATAGGTATGGAGTTCATTCAAAAGATCCTTCACAAGGAATGTCACTGTTTCATTGGCAAGTAAAGAATTCCATTCTCAGGGATTGACTTTACTTTCCTTGACTCATAGCACATTCTGTCATTCTATTAAACAAATCCTTATATCTAGGTGAAATGATCAGAGAAACCCTCCTCTTCCTGAATAGCTGCAGCAGGAATTAAGCATTATTAAGCATTGTTAAATACTATTAAGTACTGTTGAATGCTATTAGTCATATTAGTTCTGTATGGAGCATTCTTTAAGCCTTTATTATGAACACCTCTTTAATACTTTTGAAAATGATTAAAACTGCCAAGAGTGGTGCTATTTCACCAGCTTTTCTTTTATTCCTGGTAGTTTTGAGCATAGAATTGTCAGCCAAGCAGATGCTTCACTGACATGTGACTGGGCTGCCTTCATGGTAGCTTGGATGTTGTGGACACTGTAGCGGCTACAGAGGACCACTGAAACCATGGCTGAAGACATGCTCCTACCACAACCACTCCAGACTTCCTGAAGTAGTCTTACAAAACAGAACTCTGACCCTGTTTATCCCACAACTATTCTGACTTGGGCCACAGGGGAGACATTTCCCTTTAGGTCCAGCAGAATGCCTACAATTGGCACAAACACAGTCCTTCATTTCCATGATTGGTGCAAAAAGCTTGCCATACCTTCCTCCTGGCTATAAGTATAGAATAGGACTTCAATCTTGTTTAAAGATTGTTGAAGGCATGCCTCCAAGCACCAACCCCAACACATACACACACACACAATTCCTCAATAAATTTTGAAACACTTGCCAGTTTAAAGAATTTAATAAACACTTTTCAAATTATTCATCTTAGCTTAGCACTAATTCAAGGAGACACTTACTATCTTCACCTGACAATTATTCCAGACAAACACTAAACAAATTAATAGAAGTAACAGCAGTAAAATAAATATCAACTGGGAAAGAGCATGATCTGATTTCCATATTTTTCCATATTGTATTATTTAACTTGTTGAATAATCATATAAAATTAAGGGCTATACAAAGACAGAAAAGTTTAATCTATGCACAGGAATAAATGAAGTCAATAGAAACTGTCCATGGAGACTGGATAGTTGAATACATTGACAATGACAGTATGTCAGCTGTAATAAGCTTGTACAGAGATAAACAGAAACCATATGTACCTAATTAATGTAAGAATGAGGTACATGTCGTATGAAATAGACTAAGTTGTTAAAAAAAAATAAAAATTCTAGATAGAACAGTAAAAAGCTGAAATAAAACACTTTGTAAGGAGACATGAGCAGGCTTATCCTGAAAGAAAAAAGAAGCAGTGAATTTGAACATAAATCCATTGGTATTATTATTCCTGGGATCAGAATGAAAAAAAATTAAATTGAGCAGAACTCCAGAACCTGTGAGACATCATTATGTCAACTGCATTAACAAACACTCCTAAAAGAGAAGAGAGAGAGGCAAACAAAATAGAGAAGAAAGAATGCTCAAAAACCTTCCAAATTTCATGAAAAACATTAATCTACACATCTGCAAAACACAATGAACTTCAAGAAGAATGAACTCAAAGAGATAAAAAACAAGTCACATGGTAGTCATACTGTCAAAAGAGCAAAACATAGAGTTAATTTTCGAAGCAGCAAGACAAAAGTGATTCATTATATATGTTAAACTGGAACAAATTGACCTAAGTGGACTGCTACATGTCAGCAATGAGTTAGCTAAAGTACATTCCATACGCAGTGAATTAAAATCTAGCTTGGTGTTCAAGCAGTTTGTAACCTAATGTTAATATACTCCTGTAGCTAAGAAACCGAGCTTTAGCCAATCATGGCAGATAAAACCACAGCCAATCCCAACTTTCCAAATTGTGTCCCAAATATTGCAAAAATCAGACTGTATCAGTCATGTAATCTCTGAATGTAATTTCCTGTCCTGTTTACAAAAGTATCTCACATATTGATGGGAGAGGTCACTCAGAACAATCCTTGGTTGGCAATGATGTTCTTGCTCAAGTAAACTTTGGTAAATTGAACTGTTCTCCACATTTTCTTGAAACACGTATTAGGGTTCTCCTGATTAACTACTGACTTGTAATTAGAAACCTAATAGAACAAATAGAATTTGGCAACATGAAAGAAAGAATTGTCTGCCTCAAGCACATTGGATTTACAATAAAAATGAAAAGTGGGTCTAAAACTGGAAACTCAATGAATTAATTCCACCATATTATTAGAGTACAGGACAAAGTGCACATATCATTAGAGCCAATAAATCATGTAGCAACATTGTTTTCATTAAAAACAATAATACTCGAAAACTAAAAGTAGGAAAGAACTTCCAGATTTTGTGTAATATTATACACGAAATAAATGAAAAGTTATAAGTTCTAACTCCAATATTTCCCCACAAAATATCCTTGGGTAATACCATACTTTCTTTTACCTTTTCCTTTTTTGTTGTTGTTGTTTTGTGGTCTTGATGCATGCTTGGGAAAATAATACTTAATGGTGAAAGACTGCACAATTTTTCCTTAAAATTAAGAACAAGATGAGAATATTCATTCTTGTCAGTTCTATTCAACATTGTACTAAAAGTTGTCAGGGTAATTGGTAGAAACAAAAAATGCACAATATTGGAAAAGTAGAAGCATAACTATCTCTACACTGGCAGATACACAGAATCTTATATAATCCATCTGAAAGTATTGTAACTTAGAAGGTCAAGAAGGTTGCAAAATACATGATTCACATTCAAAAATTATTAGTATTTCTATACATAAGCAATAACAAACTGAAAATGAAATTAAGAGGAAAATCCACTTACAATATCATGTAAACAAATCAAATTCTTAAGAATAAATTTTTGAGGATTTAAGGAATAAATATAGAAGTTTTAAACCTGTTGAAATTACAATGAGAAAGGGATTAAGGTAGAAAGGAGAAAAATAGAGAAGAACCTATTCAGGTTATAATACATATAAACATGGAAATGTCACATGGAAACTAAAGTATAGCTATTTTAAGCAAACAAAAATGGAGAATAGGAGGGCAGAACAAGTCCTGTCTTGGGGGAGGTTACTAGTGGAAGGGAGGAGGAATATGGGGAAATTGTGTAGGAGGGTGACTATGGTGTAAATACTGTGTACACATGTATGTAAATGGATAAATGAGGTCTGTTGAAACTATTCCAGGAATGGAAAAGGGGAGTAAAGGGGAATGATGGAGGGGGTGAATTCAATTATAAGAAATTGTAAGAAATTTTGTAAATGTCACAATTGCCCCAGTACAAAAATAATAAAATTAAAGTATAAAAACAAAAAAGAAACTACTATAGTTTAACTATAGTTAAACTACAAAATACAAATGAAATACTTTGAGTAAGTCTTAAGTACATTGAAAGACATTTCATGAAAATGCATTTAAGGGACTGTTATTACCTTGGCTAACCTTTCCAAACAGAATTCTGTACTCAATGTAATTTCCATTAACATCTCAGTTACCATTATTTTTCAGATAGTGACAAGCTGTTAATAAAATTTGTATGGGAGTGTACAAATCCCAGCATATTTCACATAATTTTAAAATAGAAAAAGATATTGAAATCTCAGAGTTAAACCCTTGCATATTTCTTCAACTGATTTTCTTTTCTCCTCCTCCTCCTCCTCCTGCTCTTCCTCTTCCTTGTCCTTTTCTCAATTGATTTTATTTTCTTCTCTTCCTCCTTCTTCTTGTACTGGGGTTTGAACTCAAGACTTTCTGCTTGCTAGGCAGATGCTCTACCACTTGAGCCATGCCTCAACCCTTTTGTCCTTTACCTTTTTTCGGATAGGGTCTTATGTTCTTATTCAAAGCTGGCCTCAGATGGCTATCCTCGTACATATAACCTCCCATGTAGCTGGGACCACAAATGCACACAACCATGCCCAGCTTGATTGAGATGTATTCTTGCTAACATTTTGCCTGAGCTAGCCTTAAACTTCAGTCCTCCTGTTGTCTGCCTCCAGAGTAGATGGGATTACAGTTGTAAGCCACAATGCCCAGACTCTTCAATTCATTTTAAAATAGCATGCTAAGAAATGTTAATGTGGAAAGAATGGTCTTAAAAATAGCTGTGAATATCTTCATGCAGAGGAAAGAATTAGGACCTTTGCCTCATACCATATGTCAAAAGAAAACTAAAATTTTATTATTGGACAGTATCTAAACATAAGAGCTAAAATATAAAGTTCTCAAAAGAAAATCCAGGAATAACTCATTTTAAACTTAGATCAGGCTACAGATTATTAGGTATGACAATAAAAGCAAAACTGACAAAAGAAAACAGATCAGTTAGTCTTTATCAAAATAAAAAATTGCTTATTGCACACAGCATACCACCAAAAAAAAAAAAAGACAATGCAAATAATGAGATGAAATATTTGTAATAATATCTGATAAGGCACTTGCACACAAAGCATTAAAATTATTACAATTCAAAACAAAAATATTAATAACTCAATTCTCAAATAGACTAAGGATCTGCAGAAACATTGAGCAAAGAAGATATATGTATTTGTCAAACATCAAATCTTAAGGTGGTCAACCTTATTAATTTTCAGGGAAATGGAAATTAAATGCATATTGAGACATTACTTTATACCTACTAGAATAGTCAAAATAAAAAGACAGACATCAAATAAGTAAAGACAAGATGTGTAGAATTTGGAACTCTCAAACAGTTCTGTAGGATTGTGAAATAGTATGTTCACTTTGGAAGTTTCCCTAAAAGTTTTGCAAAGAATTACCAGCACTTCTACACCTAACTTCATATTCAAAATACTTGAACATCTATGTATAATCACATACCTGGATGTGAATGTTTATAATATCATTATTCATAATCAAAAATAGAAATGTAATGTAGCCATGCATTTCTAGAAAGAAATGAAGTATTAACATTTGCTTCATCATAAATCTTGAAAATATTATGCTATGAGGAATAAACCAGTCAAAAGAGATCACAGTATAATTCCATTTAAATATAATGTCCAAAATATTCAAATCCAGATAGTAAATTTGTGGTTTAGGGGAATCAGGGTAAAAGAGAAGGGTGAGGGATGACTAATAGTTTTGGATTTCTTTTGGAGTGATGAAAATATTTTAAAGCTTCTGGATAACAAAAGAAATGGTCTCTAAACTGAAGAGACCGCCAAGAGAGTGGGAGAAGATATTTGCTAGCTATCCAGCAGGCAAAAGACTGATAACCAGAATTGACAGGGAGCTCAAAAAACTAAACTCCCCCCAAACCAATGAACCAATAAAGAAGCAGACAACTGAACTAAACAGAACTTTTTCAAAGGAAGAAATCCAAATGGCCAAATAACACAGGAAAAAATGCTCACCATCTCTGGCCATAAAGGAAATGAAAATCATATGCAAATCAAAACCACACTAAAATTCACCTCACTCCTGTTAGAATAGTTATCCTCTAAAACTGGATAGTAGTAATAGTTGTAGAGTTTAAGAGTTTGAATTGTATTATATGTGAACTATGCCTTAAAATTAGTATGAAAAAAGATTAATTGGTAAGGGAATTCATACATAATACATCATCACATTTATATGTAGCATAAATAATATGCAAATAGATGACACAGTGAGTGCTCTTCTCTCCTCATAGTTTACTAAAGTCCATGTGAGTATAATATTCACATAAAATACATGATATTTAAAACAAGAAAGAAGAAAAGTGTTCAAAAAGTGTACTTTAGCAAAGACTTCTGTTTCTATACTGCCTAAAATGCAACACATGTCTCATAAATAAGGTCAGTAATCTATCAGAACTCTCAGGAATGATGAAATGACTGAGAGAGTTTGTGTAAAATTAAGTAACCAAGTCTTCTGACACACCTGTAAATTGAAGTCTTTAAGAGTTTACAATTAGTGGTTTCACAGTTATCTAGAAAGACTGATTATGTCTCATGAATATTAACATGAAATGTATTATAATTAAGCCTTATTGACTTAGTTGCTATTTCCTTTTCAATCCTTAAGACCTCTGTATCAAAAGCAATGTTTTTGTATAAATAAAAATGATACCACTGGATAATAAGTTGATAATTTACTGTTCTCATTCTATTTGATGTATATATCTATTATTAGAATATTCTTGAATAAATATGACAAAGGTGATTGATGTGTTAAACACACATATGCACATATCCTTGAACAACATGGATTCAAATTGTGCAGGTCTATATACCTGTGGGTGGCTTTTGGAAAGTTAGAACAATGTGAAACTACTTTTAGATGAACCATATAGCCTATAAATATTCAAAAATTGAGCAAATTATAGGTGTGACCCATATGCCTAAAATATATAAAATTTTCTATTTTACAATTCACAACCACAAATATGAAAACATATTATAAAGTTAAAATATATCAGATTTTATGTACATACTTCCAGAATACATGGCACCATTTACAGAAGAAGGAAGTGTAAATAAGCATCAAGCTGCAGTAATGAATCATAACTGTATAATATTAGGGATGGAGTATTACTCAAGTGGTAGAGCACCTGACAAACAAGTACAAGTTCCTGAGTTCAAACCCCATTACTGCAATCAAAAATTAAATGTACTACAAAGTGTACAATGGTGATAATTTCATAGTTACTTCCTACTGCTAGTGTTGCGAAGCCAAGTGCCATGAGTTTCTACTTAAAGCACTGTGTGATGTTGATCACCTTCATCTGGGCAATTTGTCTCTTCAAAAAAATTGCATATGTTTTGTTGGCAATAATGGAGCCGATGGGTTTTGGTTCTTACTGCACCCTTAAGCTTCTGTTTCCCAGGGTCACGGTCCTGCCTCAAGTCTAGCTTGAATTCTCCTTCTGCCCCAACCTCCAATCAGCATGAACCATAAGATCCTAACCAATCAGATCATGCCAAGTCTCACTGAGGGGTATTTAAACCCCTGTCCCCCCACCCTTCAGATCTCTCCCTTTCCAAACCAGCAATAAAGAATCTCTTGGCCAGATCACTCCTTTCTGCATGGTCACTTTGGGGCCTAAATGTTTATGTTATTGATAAGAGTCCTTGTGAACAGCAGGCTGTTAACAATGAAGTTTAGGGGTAAAATATTATATGCTGATTTTCAACTGTGTGTGGAGTTCAAGGTTCATACATATATATGTCACACATGTGTACAAAACTATATTTGGGAAAAGTAATAATTCATTACTGATACCTAGGATATCCAGAAGCTGTCCAGCTAGATTTACAGCTAGATCTTGGTATTCTGTTGAACATTTCAACCAACAAATTCTCAGAACATCAATGATGGAGTATAACAAAACTAAACTATACCATAATCATAAGTGAATAGAGACAAAACCATGGACATCAACCAAATGGAAAAGGATAACCAAATCATCCCCTCGCATGGCTAACATGAGTGATTGTTCCTTGTCTGAAATAATTGGCTTTCTTGTTTGCCATCTTTGTAGATAAGATTTATTATGAACAGACTGCAGCCTTCTACCTGTTGACAAGATCCTGTCCAGCACAGTGCCCCATTTTCTTAAACAATTCACAAAAAGCACATGACAGGCTCAAATCTACATCCCCTAGATGTAGATGCTAGAAGCACACATTTCCTAAGATTCCTGCAGATCTTGAGGGTATGCTTTCACCCTCACTCCAAGGAGTTGTTAATTCAATTTCTTCAGTCTCAGGTTTTCCAGAAGGGGATTGCTGATCAGCAACAGCATCAACACACACACTCATAAGTGATCTTTAAGAATTGAAGACAGCTAAATGCTAGAAAGTACATGTCAACTTCTCAAAGAAACAGTGGAAATCACTGTATGTATTAGAAATTGTGATTCATGAAGTTATTTAAGGAAAATAAAATACAGAAAAGTATGACATTTTTATTTATAAGCCATCAAAAGTTCATCATTTATCCTATTATGTAGATGAAGAGGGCATGTTATATCAATTTGTGATAACATATCAACTTAAATAATTAATAATGTCAGAAATATAGCCCTGGATGTTTTCATTTTTGTATATTTTAAATTAATATCAACTGTTGGCACTTGGATTTCTATTACAAAAATTATGCATCTATTTATTATTGTCATGAAAATGCCAATTTCACTATTGTCAGCTGTGTCAGAACTTCCTTTTAATGAAGTAAACTACGAACTGTTGCTACTCTGTGTCTTATGTCTCACTGTGGTCACTCAAAGTGAAGAACATTTGTGAAAATCCTTACATGTTTAACATAATCCAGAATTATAAACTGTAGTCATTGGACAAAAAAAGTACAAAAGTCATTTTGCATATCTCTGGAAAATAATCATCTGAGTATATTTATATTGTATTGTTCTGCTCCTAGAACAAGAAAAAAGGATTCCTGTTACAAGGAATATGATTTTTCATCTACTTTAGAGATATAATATATACTAAACAAATTTTGAAATAAAGGTTAATGACAATGCATGCCAAATTACTATTTGGAGTTTCTTCAGACATCTTATCTAAGTCCTACCTAATATAACTTAATTATGGGATATAATGATAACTAGTATTAAAATTTATCAATCATTTTACTAAAATAATCCAAATTCATTGTAACATCCAGTTAGTAATTTGAATTTTTTTAATTTAGGTGGCTGACTCTTTCCTTATCAGGCTGTGGCATCTCTCAATTGGAATGAAATGGCCTAAAACAACATTTGGATTGATAAAAACATATTTTTTTTCATTTTTCTTTTATTATTCATATGTGCATACAAGGCTTGGTTCATTTCTCCCCCCTGCCCCCACCCCCTCCCTTACCACCCACTCCGCCCCCTCTCTCTCCCCCCCCCTCAATACCCAGCAGAAACTATTTTGCCCATATCTCTAATTTTGTTGTAGAGAGAGTATAAGCAATAATAGGAAGGAACAAGGGGTTTTGCTGGTTGAGATAAGGATATTTTGAAGAAGTAAATGCAGCCACAACATGTGCCACATCTAGAAATTAAATCCTATGTTAAATATCTCTATTTCTTTGTTGACTTAATGTCTGGAATTTGCTATTTGTAAATTTTAAGTAATTGTGAAACTGTCTTGTCAAGAAATGATTATTAATCTCTGGATGGTTATTCAATTAAAAAAATAAACTAAAATATATCTGGATGCAGCCCAAGGACATTGAGCAGTGCAACTAACTTCATGAAGAAAACTAAAACTGCATCACTAACCACCAGTGGCTTTTGTACAGGTCAGTAGAGGTGGAATTGTTCTTTCAAGAATTCATCTTGCACTCATTGGTTTCTTGTTCATGAAAAGCTCTTCCCAACCAAATAGGCACACACATCAGTAGCTCTAAGGGAATATGAAAATGATAAATCTGTTAGGCTCTTTTTTCCTTTTACGCTTGTAAGTATAATATTACCCTGACTCTTTTTGACCTGTTTATAATTTTTTAGCTTTTATAAAATGCCCATATTTCTCCAAAATGGCTTTTCCTATAAACACTGTGTGAATTGTATTAGTTAGTATCTAATTCAATAAAATATTGTACCTGTTAAATACTTTTAAAGAAAAATAGTGTCTTAGTAAAATGATGATAGTGATGTGAAAAAAAGCTAGTGGAACAAACAGGCAACTTAGCAATTAGCTTACAATGTTAAAAAATGTGAAACTAAAACAAAATAAACTTTCTGAATGCTATGTAGTATTCCTGACAATGTACCAAGTTCAGTGCTATGGGTCAGCTGAAATTGTAAAATTTGGCATAATATTTTTCTAAAAGATAGAATTGACCTATAACGGTATTTTTTCTCAAAATATTAAATAAAACTTTTGCTTTTCCAGTTCATGATAAACAAAACACCCCCTTGTACCAAGAAGCAATAACTTCTATTAAAAAAATGGAAAGGCTCTTGTAAAAAAATATGATTTAGATTCTTATGTTTAGAGCATATAAACATAGCATTATGAAAAATATTAAATTCAATGTTAACTGCTGTGTACAGCTTTACTTTTTGATTAGCCATAGGGTCTTGAAAAGTGACTAGTACCAATCAAAATGTGCTGAAAATAAAAAATATAAATTGGGTTTTGAAGATTTGATATGAAAAAAAGTAATGTCAAGTATCTCACTAATAGTTTTTATTACTTATATGCTAAAATGACAATAGTTTACATATACAGTATTGAACTGAATATATTATAAACATGAATTGCACCTGCTTATTTTAACTTTTCAAAATGTTGCTTCTAGAATAGATGAATCACACACCTGGATATCATTGCATTTCTGCTGGATAGAACAGTAGCAGACAACGTTGATCCAGTTTCTCCACTTGTGAAGAATTAAAAAGTCTATACAGAGGTGAGCACATACATGAGAAGTATGAGATGTGTAGATTAGAGAAAAATCTCGGCTTAATACATCTAAGTGTCTTGAACAGAGCTGGCAACCTGCTCGTGCTTAACTAATGCTTGAATTAAAAAAGAACAAATATGATAGGCATAATTATGTAATGCTTGAAGTTACTCTCAAAACAAATTTCAAAAGGATTCAGTAGTTTTACTAGATAAGGACAGCAAACTTGTATCAGTATTACAGTGAAACAATGTATTAAGCAGAAGAACAAGAAAATTTATGTTGCAGATATGTGCCCTTAAATTGTGATAATTCAAATACATGAGAAGTTACCCACAATATTCTTTGATTAATGGCTCCAATAAATTTTAATGCCTTATGAGCAGCTGTGAAGCTCAGGAACAAGACGTGCACTGCTATCAACATTGGGCTGCAGTGATTTCCTTACAATTATGCTCCTTACATTATTAACTTCATCCATGAGTATGTTACTATTTCTGGTTTTCACAAATTATTTTACATTTATTTTTTCTCTCTTCTGTTTTGTAAGCATTAGAAGAAGTACAACCATTATGTATCAAGATCTTATTTTGGTTTGTGAATGTTTTATATATGGTGAAAATAATTCTTCATCAGATAAGGCAAGGTGCAGGGCAAGCTGAGGGGCCCCTATCATTATTGTCTGAAATTCCACTTTTTAAGAGATATGTGTAATTTCTGTAAAAATAAAAGCATAACACACAGCTGTTTTTTTATTTTAAAACAAACTTAGTGAGCCAAAAAGCCAATTAAATTTCATTCTCTACAAGTCTATATAGTCCTTTAAGGTTAATAATCTTTAGCATTCTTAATTTCAATATTCAGTGGAACAGTGTCATCTATTTGAAAATGAATACTCATTAAAATATCACGCACCACAGCAGTGGTCTCTAGATGTGATGAAATCTAGATATTTGAAATACAAACAGAGAACATCAAAGGATGAAGGAAATAGAATCGAAAGAACTTTAAGCAACAAAAATGTTGAGGAGAACGGAAATGAGTACTAACTAGTACTAACTGCTACAAGTCATTCTATTCATCAGTGCCTTACTTCATTAACAAGCACCTTTCTGGATTTAGGAATTCTTTCTGCAAAGCAGTTTCCCAGACAACATTGAAAAGCTAATTCCAGTAATGCTGAATAATAATTAAAGCAAAATACTTTTTTAAAATTTCCATTATAGTGGGTTAATGGTAACAATTTCAGCAGTTTTAGAAGAGGGAAATGTATTTAAAATATGTTTACTAAAGTGCATAAACTTTATAAGCTTTATGAAACTGGACGCTAATCATTTTTACCTTTTATTATAAAGTAAACATTATTCTTCCTGCAAAATACAGAGAAAACCCTAATTGCAACTTAAAAATATGCACACAAGAAGTCAAAAGTGAATACAAAGATAATAAAAAGTGAACTATGTTTATTAAAGTGAACTTCATAGCCACTGGCACAAAAAAATAAAAGGCCTCCCATTAGATTTGATTAGCTAGCAGTAGTAGTTTAATGTCTGAGGTCAACAGCCAGGCATTTGTAAATATGTGCTATGAGTAACAAACCTCACAAGGTAAGAAAGGCTGCATTATCATACGATGAACTTTGAAGTTAGAGAGTTTGCCATCTTTTCTGCCTTTTCTAATATTAGCTTTCCATCCGTGAGTAACAAATTACCACTCTTCAAACAACATAAAGGTACTGTCTCATGGTTTCTGGGTCAGTGTGCAGACATAAGCAACTTGCATCCTATGCTTAGGGACACAGCAGGTTGAAATAAAGGTCTTAACTGGGTTTGTGAGATAATTTGGGGATTGGTGTCTTTCAAGTTCAGTGTTTGCAAAACTTTCATTTCATTGTGCCTGCAAGACTAGTCTCCATTTTCTTGTGAGGTGTCAGAGGAGGGAGGCACTCAGCGTTCAGAAGCTGTTCTCAGTAACTTGCCTCCTCCTCTGACAGCAAGGCAGTTTGTTTCTTCAGGACCAACCTCCCCCATCTACAGATGCTTGGTTTCTCTTCAAATGCCACCAAATTAAGTTAGCAAACTCCTGGGTAATCTCATGCTTATGAAATCAAAGTCAGCCTTAATTGCATCTGTAAAATTTCTTTTCCATATAATATAACCTAGTTTGGAAGTAATTTCTCAAAATAGTCTCAGATTTCACTCACACTTGAAGGGTGATTATAGGACAAAAGTAATAAGAGGTGGGAATCCTGGGGATACTCTTATAATTTTGGCTATCATACATACTTAATTTCTTTAAATAACTTACTCAGGTTCTCTAAGTGTCAGTTGTCTTCATTTGTAAAGCTTAATTTTGAGACTTATACATGGTAATGGCTATAATGTGCTTAAACAGTAACAAATAACTTCTACAAATTAATAGTAGCCACTATCTCTAGGCATAGCAGTCTATAATTGACAATGTCAAGAGAACACTGACAGAAGGAAATGCAGCCATATCGGAACTATTCATCTATGCATTGCAGCAACAAATTTAACCACCAAGTAAAGAATGAAGTTTATGAGGCTGGGAAAAAAGAAGCAGAGAAAGTAACAGATTCCAGCAATGTGAAACTCACAAGGCATAAACTTAGGTGAAATGGACAAGTGTGAGAAAATATAAATTGTTATACATTATTCAAGAAAAAAAGAAACTCATGCTGCACCATGATATCAAAATGATCTAAAGTAGAAAGACAGGTGGTAAGTTCATGAGACTCTCTGGAAATTATTTCCAAATTTTAACTTTTTCTCTATGTCACACTCAGGTACACAGAACAGAAGACCAGAGGAATCTCTTCACCTTATTTTTTAAGACTAGGGAAACCTCGCTATCAAAGTCTGTCAAACATAAAACAAGAAATGAAAACTCAATCTTAGTCCTGATTTTAAAAGCAAGATATAATATTTATTTATATAGCTAAATCAATTAATATTTTTAAGCTACATTTCAAAATGAGCTGGTATATTTTTCAGAGAAATAGAAGTATATATCAAAACAAGTAAATCTGTTATGGAAAGAAAAATGGTTTGATCATTTCTGATAAAGAAAATTATTTTACATAATTCAACAAAATCACATGAAAATTATATTAGCAAAGAAGAATGTTGGCAATAACGGCGCTGATAGGTTTCAGTTCTTACTGTACCATTTAGCTTCAGTTTCCAGGGTCACGGTCCTGCCTCAAGTCTAGCTTGAATCCTCCTTCTGCCCCAACTTCCAATCAGCATGAACCATAAGATCCTAACCAATCAGATCATGCTGAGTCCCACTGAGGGGTATTAAAGCCCCTGCCCCTCTCTCCCTCTCTCTCTTGGCTCTCTTGGCTCTCTCCCTCTCCTACCCAGCAATAAAGAATCTCTTGGCCAGATCACTCCTCTCCACGTGGTCAGTTTTGGGGCCTATATTTCCTTACAGAGAACGTAATGGGAGTATCCAAATCTTAATAAAGCTATGTAAAAGATAATCATACAAGGCAAAAACATGCCACACATCAACTTAGGAAAAGCAACTAAAGAAATCAAATAAAATATCTAAAGCAAATGTTCAATTCCAGGATAACCAAAGCAGAGTAGATCTAAGTTTTAGAAAGAAGAGAAAGTAATGGAAGACCACACTTGACTCTGCCTTTCATACCAAGGCATTTGCTGATTTGCATCCACATAAATATAAGGTATAAAAAATAGCTGGAGTTTGTTGCAGTTTCTGAATGGAAAATAAATATGAGCATTCAGTTTGATCAGGGGGACAGGTCCAAGAAGAGAAGAGCAGATAAATGTGCTCAAAATGTAGTGCAACAGATATTAAGACAACTGCCCCCTTTAACTTTGTATTTATATGTTGAAAATTACCCCAAAGCAAAGCTTCTGAATCCAATGCTGCTCAGAAGACAGAAACTGGAGTTTAGGTCTTGGAAGACAGAATAATCGTATTAGATATATTTGACTTTCACTTGAGATCCTCAGGGTTACAGATCAAAAGGAAAGACAAATCCACTGCTATGGTTTCAAACTGAAATGTCTCCCAGAGTCTCATTCCTCAATGAAGCAATGATAAGAGGTGGACTTCTGAGAAATTAATGGATCATAAGGGCTCTGACCTCATCATGGATTAATTCATTGATGGTTCATAAATTTGATGGGTTATTTGTAGGTGGTGGAAACTCAGGATGTGGGACCTAGTTGAAGGTAATGGGTCCTTGCCAACATGCCTTTGGAGAATACACCTTGCTGCTGCCCCATTCTCTCTCTCCCTTCCCCTGTCCATACTACTCCTATCTCTCTCTCTCTCTCTCTCTCTCTGTCTCTGTCTCTTTTTCTCTCTCCACCAATTACCTCCCTCCTTTCCTGCCTTCCTATCCCCCTCTGTTCATTTCCCCCTCTCTTCCTCTCTCTTCCAATCTCTGTCTCTCCCTGTCTCCTTCCTGGTTCCCATGTAGAGAACAAGCTCCTTCAGGAGATATTCCATACCTTGATGCTCTGCATTGTTATAGGCGTAAAAGAAATGAAGACATTTTACTATGGACTGTAACCTCTGAAATTGTGTCAAAATAAATGATTCCTAATTTAACTTGATTCTCTTAAGTTATTTTGTTACAGTGATGAACTGAATAAAGGTACCCACATGTTAATTGACTGAAAGGAAATAACTGTTAACCTAGAAGTCTCTATCTAGAAAAAATACTCTTCAATTATGAGAGAAATGTTAAACACATTTTCAGAAAAACAAAACCTGATAATTTTCTGCAATACACAACATTGTAGGAGTTTTGTAACAGCTTAAATTTAAATCATATTCCACAAATTTTTACCTATACACTGTTAAACATGCTACTTATCTCAAGGAACTTCAGAAACAATAGCATATGGCTGATGAGCGTGTAAAGACTAGAGCACTTAGTGTGTAGAACTTAATATGTCATCTGAATTAAAGTAAGGTAACAGTGAAGTTCAAGTATTCTGATGTATTCTGGCCTGTCACAGCAAACCAATGATTTCTCGGTCTCTGAGATTTCTGCCTCATGGACTTCCCTCTTCCTGAACTATCTTTATCTACTTCCACAAATCCCTGTCCAACCCTACCCAATTTTAGTCATTACTAAAAGTCAGAATACATTCAGGTACTCACTGTGTCTGAAACAACCTTAATCATTTCCTCAGATACGTTTCCTCACAATTACTATTTTTTCTTTTAGGGTACTTTAAAAAGACATTAATTACCTTAAAACCTGTATAACTGCTTAGTACTTAATTATACTTTAAAAAATCTTGCTCATTTTATTATGTACTTTTCTCACTAACTTTTAAGATTAAAATTCTAAGATCCTCTGTTTTGATCACCAATTATTGGTATCTTGAAAACATTTTTTTAATTTGGCTAAAATAATGGATATTGGTGCTTGAATAATTTATAATATTATTTGACAATATTATAGATATTGATAACATTTTGTTTATGATTTCTAGATGCTTAGCAATCTCTTTTTCCTACCAAGACAAAGTACTTTTCTGCCATTTCTTTTAAAAACTCTTACATTACAATCAAATAAAAAGTTTTACAAATGAAGATATAAAATACCAATGAAAGAAAAATTGCAATTATTTCACTTTGAAAATGTTTTTACATGTTATGTTAATTATATTTGGTTTGGTTCTAGTAACATTCATCTTACTAAAATATATGCTTTGTGAAACTTAATATAGGGTTTCTAAAATTTAGCTGTATACTTAAATAATACAAGTGAAAATTTCAAATTGTGATCTTTTTCTGATCCATTATTTGTATGATTGTTGACAGGACATATAAGGTTTATGCTTTCTTTAAAGAAAGAAAAAAACTGAGTTAAATGCTTAATGAATTCAATCCGTGCAAGAATAATATGCCCTGTTAACTTACTGCTTTCTTTGAATGTTATTGTAAGAATTCTTATTAATCTATGAAAGGCTTACAGAACTGGCCGTAGACAAAGAAGTCCAAATACTAAAAAATGATACTCAGGATAAGTCATAAATACAGTAATCTTTATTCTTGGAAACAAACAAATAAAACTTTGTTAATATAATTTTGTTCAACCAAAAAAAGTGATTTGTATTGGTGCTCTACATCTAAAGTGAAATAGTATGTATATTTCAAACTGGAAGTTAATGGAATATTTAAAAAACAATTTCTTCAAGAGTTATAAATGATGAATTTGAACATATTTTTATAAATTGCAATGGAAATGCAAGTTATGCTGAGTGATATTTTCAGGGAAAATGTATGTAAAAAATATAATTTCTTTAACTTGGAAAAATGTAGTATAAACATGAACATTACAAGAAGCAACATAGTTGATATGATATTAGGGGTTAGGAGTCAAGCTACAGTAACTTTTAAAGATATTTTCTGAAGGAAATTTAAAGCTATTAGAAACGTATTGTGTTCATGTGATTATATTTTAGTAATTAAAAAGAAAAACAGTATTTTAGGACATTTTATTCGAAATGAGGAAACCAGCATCAAGTCAAATTTTTTCTAGCTTTATTTTGTATACCCTATTCAATTTAGTAATAAACTTCATGTTATATTTGACAAAATAAATCACACTGTCTACTATGCTACTTTTGACCTATAGTTACTATTAGTAACCATCTTTCATAATTTGGTTCTCTTACAGGATGTTCTACATTCATAAAACATTTGTAATTTTAAAAAAGTAATTCCCTTACAATTGTCAGTGGTAAAAGAAAAGAAAGAATTTGAATAAAGTGATTTAGACTACCAGTGCAAGAACACAGGAAAATAATGTATTTGCCATTGGTGTGTGCTATCCAAACACATATTTTATGTCTTGACTACTACTCTCCTTACTGACTCAATTTTACAATTGCAGATTTAGTTTATTACCTTAACCTTTATCCTCAGGACACACAATGTATTTAGGAACAGAGAAAATATCATCCTCTGAGTGACTATCACAAACATAAAGATGCAAAAATATGAATGCAATTGTGTAATAGATACTTTAGATGGGACCATTATTATTTCAGTTTGAAAGCCAAATGACAATAATAATGCATGCATACCAGGGACTGACAGTCACTTTTGTTCCCACCAGGCACTTTCCAAAATATTTCACAGAAAAGCAACACATGGGTTCTTTTCTCATATTCACATTTCTAGCACATTTGTAACCCCATATAATTTTATATCTGTTATTGCTGGAAGGTATCTTTTGCATTATATCATATGGTCTAGTGGTTTTTAAATTTTGTGTGTTATCTTAAAATAATAAACCTTTATATAAACACATTATAGACCTAGGGTATATAAATAAATGCAGCAGTAAAAGCAGAGTGCTCTGACTGAAAGAGCGAAGGTACCCACAGCCTTGCCTGTTTAGTTGTGTCACTCTCCCTGCCCTTTAGCCCATAAGGACACCAATTATCCATTCCCCTCTGTGTCTCAGAAGACAGATTGAAAACATACTGATTTATCCAATCAATTTCATTTTACAATTGGACAGCTGAATTTAAGGTTAAGTTAATTGCTCAAAGTTACTCTTAATAGTTGATGACAGAGACAAAATTAGAACTCAAATCTCTTGATTCTCTGTCCTCTATTCTCAGATGCAGCTTTAAAAATTAATACAAAATACATTGCAAGTTAACAAATTAAAAAAAATATATGTTCTGACATATCCCATACAGAAAAGCTGAAAATTTTGTTCCATTTACAATGA
Organism: Castor canadensis; assembly: GCF_047511655.1. Classification (NCBI taxonomy): domain Eukaryota; kingdom Metazoa; phylum Chordata; class Mammalia; order Rodentia; family Castoridae; genus Castor; species Castor canadensis. The sequence continues at coordinate 44,863,063 of NC_133399.1, forward strand.
CCTAGAGTTGTCCATTGGTGCCCGTGGAGAATTGTTTCTTTGAACACTTGTGGATACTAAATATTTTATGCTCAAATCTCTTATGTAAAAGAGCATAGTATTTGCATGCATACAAATCTTCTCACATACTTCAGATTATTTTTAGATTGCCTATAGTACTCAATAGGAAGCAGGTGCTATATAAATAGTTGCAGGACTGTTTTACTCAGGGAGTAATGACAAGACAATGTCCTGGAAGTCCAATTCAGATGCAGCATCACAGGATTCACGTTACAGTACACAAAGAAGACACAAGGTGAAACAGTGCTGAAAGGAGTCCTGGACACACTGAAGAGCAGTGAAATGGCAGGCTGCTGGAGCAGGATATTTCTACACACCACTTCATTTACATGGACTCAGTGTAGTTCTTGGAACATGGCAGAATCTAGTTTTGCTTTTTAGAACATTCTGGTATTGTTTTACTTCTGAGTAGTTTTGATCACCAATTGGTCAAATCCACTGATGTATCACTGTGGGTACAGAGAGCCTAGCTCTCTTAATACTTGAACACCATATTCATTGTTTCCTCTGTATTTCTGAAGTTTCTAGATGGTATAGTTGAAAACGAAATGACATCCTAACAATAGGTGCTACCAATTGTCATTATCCTCACCATCACTATGGAGGTAGCAATGAAGAAAGCCCCTACATTAACCTAAATTCATATAAACATTGAAGTTTAATTGTACACATACAGAAAGAGACCTGTGTTGATAACACAGATCATTTTTACATTAAATATTGACTGCATCCTTACTGAGCTTGGCAAAGTTGGAATAATCAAAATCACTGCTTTGATTGACAAATGCGGTCATGGCATATTTTCAGCCCCTACATATAGATAAATTGGTGTGTCTGTAAGTTTTTAAAGCACTAGTATAGAACTAGTTTCTTGGATAGTGACTCCAAGGAAAATGAGCATCTGTAAAGGAAAAGTAAGCTAGGCCTTTTCAGAGCAACACTAGAGTCAAATACCAAACAAATAATAAAACCTGGGCTTCTTATTTTTATATACTCTTCTGTATCTTCTGATGAGAGCACATCTTAGCCTATGCTAAGATAAAGTAAAATGATACAAGATAATGTAAAGATATTTTCAACTCTAATCAAACTATTCTATTTTATGGCCATAAAGCTTTTTCTTACTGGCAATATTTTACATTTAAAGGATTTAATTTTAATTTCAGTAAGATTAGGTAAAAGTATTCTTTAAGTTTGCACATATAGCATTTATGTATAATTTTACATATTAGTGCACCCACCATATATTAGAGGTAATTTATATAATTATGTTTGTTATTACATATGATTAAAGATATATCATGCATATAATATACATCATACATATTGGATACATTACATATATATAAAACAAACATAAAAATGTTACATATATGTTACATACAAAGATATTTCAGTCAGTGATGGGCAAAATATATAATGATGGTACCATAAGAATATAATGGAATTGACAAAATTGCTGAGTGACACATTCTCATATCTTCATGGTTAATTACCATGTGTCTCTGGGTACATATTTAAATTGGCTGTATCTGTATTCCTGTTTAAAATGCTTAGTATACCTATGTTGTTTATCTTCCAGACATTAAGCGAGGAAAGGTGTTTTTTCAAAAATAAAATCCCTTTATATTATTAATGTCTGCTAATTCACACCTATTTCTAACTCCAGCCTGGATGATAATTTTGGTATTAAAACAGGTTTTAGTTTCATTTTACAATTACCTGAGTTCTATTCCTGTTTCTTGTGTCAGCAGACTTCTTTTCCTTAATTGTACAGTTTCTCTGTGTAAATGAAAATTTACAGAAAATACATAAAATACCAGTGACCAAGTGCAAAATACTCCTCCAGAAGACAAAAAAATGTCTTTTAAAAATATTAATTATGTACAATCCAATAATACACTGTGAAATTTTTGTATTAACTAAGTTGTGCATAAACACACTGCATATTGTTATACAAAAGGAATTAATATGTTCTGTCAAAGCTTAAGAAGTATTGTTTACTAACTAGATTTTAGTAACATCTCAATAAATCATGTCTTTTGCCTGTAACCTGTGTGAGTACACTGCATGAACCTAACCAAATGTGGCTGGGAATGAGAAATAAGACACACACAGACATAACAACATACAACAGAAAAGTTGGGGATGGGAGGGCTACACATTCCTGATAGGAAATATGAGTGCCTACCTGAGCCAGAGTCTTTATTTTATAGGTCAATACAAGGGAAAGACTCAGGTAAAAATCTAGCTTTAACAATTCTTGATGCAAGGTGAAAGGAATGAAGTTTGGTGGGTGAATTTTCCTAAGGCTAATGAAGCTTAAATACAACACATCAGTTCTAGAATCATCAAGGCACGCAGGACACCTTATCTAAGGTATTGATTAATCAGGCATCAGTGAGTCTCCTAAGAGTTCTGGTACTTTATCTTGTTTTGCATCAGGGGGCTGGTATGCATGTGGAACAGGTTGTTTTCTTCAAGGAGATGTGGGAACAAAGGTCAACACACCAGGTACTGGGAAAAATATGGTAGAAGAGGCTGGCAAACTTCTACACGGAGAGGCTGTGCAAATTCCTTTATATCTCAGTCCAGGGTTCATGCTTGGTCCCCAACATCTCCCCCTTCTCTATTTCTTAAAAACTCCTAGTGAATTTCTATGTTTGATCTGAGGAGTTGCCTTTTGATCTTTTGAGTTCTGACTGAAAGTAAGCAAAAACAACACATCATTAATAATACAATGCCAATGAAATACCAACAGGACTATTTCACAGTACTAAAAGGATTAACAATGAAATACCAAAAGGACTATTTCACAGTACTAAAGGGATTAAATCCTTGTAATTAATCTAATATAATTTTTTTTTACATCTGAAGGAGCAGCACCTGATTGTGTGCTTGCTGCATGGGTAAAATTTGCTGTCTTAAGTTTTGTAGGTTAAGAGAATCGTTGTTATTTTCCCAGGCTTCCATGACATGTGCTTTAATGAGTTTCTATGGGAAGTCTGTTGCATTGTAGGGTGCTGCAGTACACAAATATGTTGGAAACCTGTGTGGCACAGTAAATCTTGATGGAATTTCAGTGTTTGAACTTCATCTCCCATAGACAGCAAAGCAGCTTCTAGCAAATTTAAGAGGATATTAATTTTTTCATGTATAGCAACTTGTTGAAAGGCATAACTGACATTTTGTGTTGAGGTATTAATGTAATGAGCATTTTGAATGCTTTGGGAGAGGGTTACTGTAGCAGTAGCCATGATGGCAATAACAGTGATAGCTGCCACAATGCCTGCTATCAAGAGCCCTACAAATTTTTTTCTCTTACTAATAATGATTTTATGTCTTTGACAACCTATGGTCCTGTGAAATTTCTAGATACCAAGATATAGGGGTTTCATTTTATTATAAGTAGGCTGTCATTTATGTAATTGTCCACATATGAAGTAAAATTAGAATTAGAACAAGAGATATCCAAAATAGTTTTTGCATTTTTAGAAATGTTAATTGATCCAGCCAATAAAGCAAAAGGATGTTGAACACAAACTTGCAATCCTTTAATAACAGAGCTGCCTGAATGGCTAGTTAAATTGATATTAGTAGTAGCAGCTCCGAGCTTCCATACATCTGATTGAATGGTTCCTCCGTGTGGCCCAACAAGAGGGGTGGTCCAATATCCCATAATATTAGTTTCAGAAGTGCCATTAAAAGACCAATACACAAGCTTGCAGTCTGTAACTTTAATAGCCATTGGAGAAGCAAATATACATTGTTCCCATGAGGCAGCCTTATGGGGGCACCAGGGATTGCATTTGTCATGACAGCAGGGAATGTGAGGCCAATGTGTAGCATTATATGGCTCAGTGACATTAAAGCCGAAAAATTCAAGTTTTTTATCAAGAAACTGAATACCATTCCATAACAGAGCACTTTTCCAAAGAGGTATGAGAAGGAGACAGTAAGACAAATTCCCCAGACATACGGGTAAAGCAACAGCTTGTCCTGTAAAATTATAATTAGTGAAAGTAGGAACCAGGTGTCCACTGGAATGACCTCCTACCAGCTCAGAGTCATTAGTAAAAACTGATATAGAAGGACTTTTCCAAGTAACCGCATGAAGCAGAGGTGGATGAGGCACAAAAGACCAATGTACTGAGTTCTGGGCTTCTGCAGCATTTACCTATTGACTAATAATGGGAACCATAGCTAGCAGAACAGCAGGAGTTTCTTCCTGTCCCCACCCCTTAATGGCATTCTTGGGCATATCCACCAAGCAATGTATTTGATCCCAAGTTGGGGGAATAGATCCCTGGGTTGTTTTACTGTGTTTGTCAAGGTAATGATGTTGCCTTTTTTAGGACCCATAAGGGTGGTTCCTTGTCCTTTCAGTGATAGGATCTCCACTGGTTTGGTTTTGGTGGGCTTGGGCTCCTCTCCTCCTTCATCAGGTGGAGCTTCTGCATCTGAGGGCTGATGGGTTCCATGCATCTTCACAAACACCGAGGGTACCCAAATTGGAATTTCCACACCTCCAGGAAAAATACAAACATGGCTTTGGCCCCATAACAAGACCAGGCTAAGGCCTTGCCAGGCCCCAGTCATTACATCTTTCCACAATACCTGTGGCAAATGTTGTTTATTGCAATGTTCCCAATGTTTTTCAGCTGGAGTAAAGGCAGATTCAAAGCAATTCAAAAAATTTAATGTAAAAAGAGCTTTGTTAATTTGAGTGGCTGGGGAGCTGCCTCCCCTTCTTGTCTTTGAAATTGAACTTTTAAAGTTTGGTGAGCTCATTCCACTATAGCTTGTCCTTAGGGTATGCCTGTGATATGAAGAATTTTGTAAGAGGAACAAAAAACCTTGAAGGCAGTAGATGTATAGCCTTGGCTATTATTGGTTTTAATATGGAGAGGCTTGCCCATCACAGCAAAGGTGGCTAAATAGTGATCTATGACATGACATGTTGCTTCTCCTGATCTTGGAGAGGCAAAAACAAAACAAGAGTAAGTATCAATAACAACCATGGGCATAACGCTGCTGTCCAAAAGATGGAATGTGAGTAACATCCATCTGTCATAATGCTAAAGGATGAAGACCATGAGGGTTAACTCTCTCACTGGGCACAGGTAATGAGGAGCACAGTTTGAACATGACTTAACAATTTGATGAGCTTGTTCTCAGGTGATATGAAAATGTTTATGATGAGCTCTGGAATTTTGGTGAAACTGAGAATGACTTTGTATGGCCTGGTTTACTTGTGATGGGGTATCCACCTATAAAATTAATGGAGAACCAAGGTATCTACCTGGCAATTGCCCTCTGCCAATGGCCCAGGAAAGCCAGAGTGGGATCAGAGATGCCACACAAAGTAGGGATGTTGGCATTGTTGTAATAAAGCCCTTAACTAAAGGAAGAGTTGAAAAAGCTGTTCATCATTAGTAATTTCTATATAAGCAGTTTCAGTAGTCTTAAGTACACTATAAACATGCACTGTCTCTATACAAATTAAAAGGAACAGAGCAAAGTCCTGACAAGTCAATATAACTGCCTGAAGCTCAGCATGCTGAGCAGTGGAAAACCCTGTTTGTACAACCTTTTGTCCTTGAGAGGAAAAGTAAGCAGAGCTTCCAGAACCTGAAGCATCAGTAAAAATCACAAGAGCCTGAGGCATGGGATCCTCTTGGATATTGTGAGGGAATATAAATGCATGTTGAGAAGCAAAATTAAGAAGTTTAGAGGAAGGCAAATGTTCTCAAAGCTGTCCTGTAAAATTTGCCAATGCATTTTGCCACATGGTATTAGTACGCCATAACCAAGCCTGTTGTTCCTTGGTAAATGGGACAATAATAAGGGACAGTTCTAGTCCTAGCAGTTGTACCATGCAAAAGCATCCCATGGCTATTAATTTTACTACCATATTATGATAAGGAGTGATGACTCTAGCAGGGGAGTGAGGTAAATGTAACCACTGTAGTACTCCCTGAGTCTGCCAAAGAATTCCTATGGGTAGACTTGTAGTAGCTAAAATAAGAAGCTGTATTGGATGACAATAATCAACATGAGTTCTCGTAGAATTATGAATAGCTTGCTCAACCTTAGCCAGGGCCATACAACCTTCTGGTGTAAGATATGCAGGAGAAGATGGTTGAATGTCTCCCTGTAAAATTTTAAAGAGAGGAGACAGTTCACAGCTAGTAAATTTTAAGGCAGAATGTAGCCAATTTATATAACCTAAAATTCTTTGAAAATCATTTAAAGTTTTAAAATTATCTTTATGGATTTCTAATTTTTTTTTTTGTGGGAGATATTCCGTCCCTCAATAAGCTGTCCCAAATACAAAAAGGAAGATTGTTTTTGTACTTTATCTAGAGCTCCAATAAGACCCATTTCACTAAATTATAAGCAACAAAAAAGTTTAGAAGAAGTGGGCTTACCTGACATCCATTTTCAGCTCTGTCTGGACTATCGCTGATATCCTGACAACTAAAAAATGTTGCAGAATGTCAACAGATGACCGTTAAAGGTTTTGAAAAAAAACAACAAAAGTAATTATTTGGAGGCCAAACTCAATTGAAAATAGGTACTGGGTAATTGCAAATGCTCTGAAGAAGGACCCAGACTGAGAATGAAAAGACTTAGAATGATCATGGTTAAAATACTGAAAAGTAATTTGGGAATTGTCAGACATTTAGTTATGTTCATTGCAGACTGTATTTTTAGGAAAATAAATATGACTGGTAGTATTAAAACAGCAGCACTAATGCTCCTTGATATAATTAGGAACATGTGGACAAAAGCTTGTAAAAGCCTAGCATCATTAACTTTAAATCTTCCTAAGTTAGGAGGCCAATGCCTTATTTTTGATGTACAGTTGCATTCTATACATACAATAACACTATTTGACTGAAACTAATATGAGCCAGAGTTTAAATAGCAGGATTGCTTGAATGGCAAGGGTTTTTTTGAATGTTACTGATTATAAACAGCACACAGGCCAAACATTTCATTAAGCATTTTATATGTCAAAGGTTTAGATGCAATGCTTTTGGGTAAACAACTTAAGGTGGTCAGTTAAATGTAACACTTTTGGATAAAAGAGAGCTTTAGTTCATCATTTTACATAAACTGACACTTTTAACTTTGCAAATGTTCGTACCCTATTTAGATAAAGTATAGACACAGAACACAGTTATAAGGTGATCATTTAAGAGACCTTTGCATGAGTAAATATGTAAATGAACTCTGATTTAGCAGTACTTAAAGCTTGACAAGATCAACAGAAAACACAAGTAATTACTTTGATAAAATCTTTACCAACAAAATTTTCTGCAGATGTTACTCAGAGCAGAATAATATTAAGATAGCCTTGTCATTTTATGGATATGGAGAATTAGATTTTAGTTTGACACGACCTTAAAAAATCTTTTAGGCAATTTTTAGATTATAGTCAACTTTAACTTTATCACACACCGAAGCTTTTTATTATACACTTTTAAAACTTACTCAGACCTTCATACAACATAGTAAACCCTAAGATAGTTTGTCCTTATCCCTCCTCTCCATATTTGTAACACTCTTTAGGACAAACAATTCTTTACAAACTCCTTTCTCATCTAAAAACCACTTCCATTTTCCTTTAACCTTTTCCCAAAATATACACTCAACAGCTATCTATATCCTTTCTGCTTGTTCACTTTGTAACTTGTATTTTAAAATAAATTTTATGAGAACTTTTAATTTAAATAAAATTGCTTTTTCAATTAGCCTTGTTTTTAAGATACCTTTTTTAATAGATATAAAAGAATTAAGTGTAAATTACACCTATGAAAAAATGAAACTGATTAAGGTTACTGTCCATAAACTAATGCCTATAATTAGTTAGACCTGATGGACATAACCTTTAAAAAACTGGTTCTTCTTAAAAGTAACAGCAGAAGAGTTAGGAGAGAAGAGAACAGAAGTTATTGTATTTCTTTACAATAATTTTATAAAAAATCCTCCTAAAGATGTTTAAATATACGTGTATGTAAAAAAGGCTTTAAATTAGGCATGCCATAATTTCACTTTAAGCAGGAACATATTCAAGAGTTCAAGAACCTGTAAAAATTAAGTGGCCACAGTACATTGATTACATATTTTCTTAAACTGTTTTAGGAGCAGATTGAGAAGTGCCCTATTCTGTTCTTTTAGTACTCATATTTGGGCACCTTAATAGCTGAGGCAAGAATCAATTTTAGAAAAGTGTTTTAGGTCAGTCTCAGTTTTTAATAAGACAGTTGTCATAGCTATCAATTTTCTGTCTCTAATATGTTAATCATACAATAGACATACACAAAATTTACAACAAAATACAAAACAAATACATTAACACACACAAAATTTACACAATGAAACATAAAACGATTACATTAATTTTGAGTGCACTCTTAGACATTGAAGACTTTAGATTTACCTTCAGTTTTAAACATATGTACATAGCGATCTGTCTTTTTTTAAATTTTTTAATTTTATTTTCATTTTTTTTTATTCATATGTGCATACAATGTTTGGGTCATTTCTCCCCCTTTCTCCTGCCCCCACTCTTACCCCCTCCTTACCCCTAGCTATCTGGCAGAAACTATTCTGCCCTTATCTCTAATTTGGTTGTAGACAGAGTATAAGCAATAATAGGAAGGAACAAGTGTTTTTGCTAGTTGAGATAAGGATATCTATACAGGGAGTTGACACGCATTGATTTCCTGTGCATGTGTATTACCTTCTAAGTTAATTCTTCTTAAATTAACCTTTCCTCTAGTTCCTGGTCCCCTTCTCCTATTGGCCTCAGTTGCTTTAAAGTATCTGCTTTAGTTTCTCTGCGTTGAGGACAACAAATGCTATCTAGATTTTTAAGTGTCTTACCTATCCTCATACCTCCCTTGTGTGCTCTGGGTGATCTCTTTCTTTAGATCTACTTTGTCCCATATTGAAGGACTGAAGGATGGACTGCAGGAGGTCCCAAAAGGCAATAAGTGGTCAAGGAGACACTTCTCCTCCCTAGGAAATGCCTGTTTGCATCTGAAAGGCATCTCCTGCCATCAGGCAATGCAAATAGGCTATAAAACCCCACTCCCCACCCTGGCCCAGGGATCACAAGGTTCTGGGTCCCCTTGCATTCTCCAATATACAGTCTTTCTCTTCTCTTTTCTCCAACTAAATTCTCTACAAATAAAATCTTTCCGACCTCTGCTGTTAAGAGTCTGTCTGTGCTTTAATTCTCAGAGCAGGCTCAAGAACCCTGTGCATCTGAAATTCCTGCGCATGTCATCCGTGCATTATATTTGGCAATGCACGAAGGGACCAGCCTTCACCTGATGTCCGTATAGGTTGTGTCAACCTGGGAAAGACTGCCTAGGAATGTGACCATGAGCGTCCGGCATTCCTGTGGAGTCTGTTTTCCCAGAGAGACCCCCACGATGGCCTAACTATGGTGGAACTCTCAGGTCTACCTTTTCTCCTTCTCTCTCTGTCTTCTTAAGGAGGGTTTCTTCCTTGGGAAACTGAGGAAAAGGTCCGAGCCCACTACAGCTGTATGGCAGGCAATCTGAGGAAACTCAGAGGCCAGGCAGGGGTTTGTACTGCACTGCCAATGTTAAGTGGGCAGAACTCGACTTCAGTGCACCGAGGCTTTTTCTTTTTTCCTCTTCTTAAACTCTAAGACTCTCTTTAAAGATCTGACCAGCTTAAGGGGAAGTCCGAAAACAGCCGGTGGAAAGGAAAGTTTGTCTTCAAGCCACAAAAGGTGTTATGGCTGGGGCACTCCCCGGTGCCACCCAAAGGCTGGAGATGCAACTTTCTGATCCGCCCTGAGGCCCCAAAGGCCGCTAAGTCTTGGTCCTCCCCAGCCATGTCCACGGCAAACAATCAGATCTCTCATGCTTTCTTCATGGTTACCATGGCCCAAGAGTGGAGGTCCCCTCTTGCTTCCAGTCCTCCAGTACTTCCTTTGGGCAGGATCGACCTGGACAGCAGGGATGATCAAGAATCCCTCATGCACTGAGCCTGGAAACTCTTTTTCCCCAACCTTCATCCTCTCCTTCCCCTTTTGCAGGCAGTTCAGGTTGAGTGTCCCCCTCCCCACCTTTGCTGTAAATAGCAGTGAGCTTCTTTCTTCTGGGAGTTTGGGAAAAATCCCTACAGGCATCAGAAAGTGCTAGTCTCCAATTTAGGCTTAACTGTCTTTGTCAAGCATCAGATTAACTGGTTAAACAGATTCCACAGCCTGCCCTCAGGAAAAGAAAAAAAAAAAAACAATTAAAAGGCAAAAACCTCAGGTCTCCGTTTTTTTGCCCCTTACCAGAGCAAAAGCCTCCAGATGCTCTTTCTCTCTCTCTCCTTTCATAGAAAGCATATATTCCTCACAGGATATATAGGGGAACAAAAGTCTACTTCATCAAGAGTCCCCATCCATTCCTCTGAAGGGGTCCTCCTTCATGCCCTCTTGGTTACTTTGATAGAGTTATTTTTTAATTACAATTGTTCAGTTGATAGAGGAGAACTAGGCCTACTAGGTCTACTTGGGTTGCAGGGCAAACAGGCAAGTCCAAATAGATGAGAGATTGGTCAAAGATCATCTCAGGGGGGTGGGTGCAACTGAGATATCTATCTGTAAATCCTCCATGCAACTGAGATATCTATCTGTAAATCTTCCATGACTCTACCCACGAGTGGCAGTGAAAGGAGCAAGGGAGAGCGGGACGCCCTCTCCCACTAGAGTTTCTCCTTATCTGGGGATGCTTAGATAAAAGGAGAAACCTCTGTTAAGGTGACCAATTTTCCCTTGATTCCCTTTTTAGATGGGAAATCAAGCCTCAAGGATCCAGGAAGGATCCCCCCCTTGCCTGCTTATTAAAACATTGGAAAGATCTTAATCCAGAAAGTCTCCAGCAAAAGCAATTCAAGTTTTACTGCACCCAGGCTTGGCCACAGTATCCTCTGGGAGATGAGGAACGATGACAAGGAGGGAGCATTAATTATAATACCATTCTTCAATTAAATATGTTCTGTAAAAAGGAGGGAAAGTGGACCAAAGTTCCATATGTTCAATTGTTCTTTTTCCTAAGAGACCACTCAGAATGGCTAAACAGATGCAGGCTAGATACCCAGACCATGGTAACCCTTTGCAAAAAGCCCCCAAACTCCCTTGAGCAAAAAACCCATCTAATGCTCCATCAGCTCCCCCTCTTCCCCCTTACCCAGCTACCTCACACACTAGATGCTGTCCCACAGGACTCCACCCTCTCCGGTTAATTCCTAGAGGGGACAGAACTCATGTTCCTTTTAGAGTGAGTGAACTTAAAGAAATAAAAAAAGATTTAGGAAATTACACAGAAAACCCAGATCAGTACATCCAGGCATTTAGAGAAGTCAGCCAAAACTTTGAACTGAGCTGGAAAGATGTAATGCTATTGCTATTGTAGACCCTCACTTCTCTAAAGAAACAGAGGGTTCTAGATCAGGCAGTCACAGCTGGAGACAATTATCACTTAGATAAAAGTGGCCCTACAGGCCTATCTCCTACTGGGCCCTCACAGGAGGAAGAGGGGGAGGAAGAAGAAAGACAAAGACATTGGATACCTAGAAGGGAGCCTCAATTCCCAACTCCAACAAGAGATCAGGCAATGCTTAGGTATGACCCTAAGTGAGACCCTGAAAATGACAAGGATGAATGGAATCATAACCATTTTACCCACTACATTCTTGAGGGACTAAGGAGAGCCAAGGTAAAATCTCTTAATTACTCCCAAGTCACAGCTGTACAGGAAGGACCCTTAGAAACTCCAGTAGCTTTCCTACAGAAACTTAAGGATACTTTACAAAAGCATACCAACATCATACCAGAGTCACAGGAAGAGGAAATCGTCCTAAAAGATAAATTTCTAACACAGTCAGCACCAGATACCCATAAAAAGCTTCAGAAATTGGTGGTTGAAGGGAGCAGAGATCTGGACCAATTGGTCCGAGTAGCCACATCTGCATACTATAATAGGGACTTAGAAAAAGAAAGGAAGGACCTGGAAAGGGAAAAGAGAAAGGATAATCGGCAGGAGGCTCTGATCACAGCCCTCCGAGAGGCTCCCCCCGGGGCAAAGTCCAAACCTGAGGACATGCTTTCAATGTGGACAGGCAGGCCATTTTAGGAGGGAGTGCCCCCTGAGAAAGCTACCTCTGGGACCCTGCCCCATTTGTCTGGGAAAACATTGGAAGGCACACGTTCCCAGGTTCCCAGGGGAGACGAGGTCAGAGCCTCCCACCCAATGGGTCCCGGAGCCTCCCATACAGGCTTCTGTAACCACTGTAAAAGCAGAAGAGCCCCAAATTAAGCACAAGGTCAGCCTCCTTATCGATACTGGAGCCAGCATCTCAGCTATTCCTTTCTCTCCCGGACCCAGGTCCTCCAAGAAAATTACTGTTTGAGGCATATCAGGCCATCCTGTAGAACGTTATTTCCCTCAGCCTTTAGCCTGCTTCTGGGGAGATTTCCATTTCTGTCACTCCCTTTTAATTGTCCCAGAAACCCCTATTCCTTTGCTAGGGTGAGACCTTCTATCCTTCTCTTACCCCCAGGAGAGTACTTTTGCTTGCCCCTAATAGAGGAACAAGTAGACCCCACTTCGTGGATGGATGGACACACTGTGTGGGGCAGGCATGAACAGCTGTCCCAGTCCTAATTCATCTGAAGGACCCCTCCTGGTTTCCTCATCAAAAACAATATCCTTTAAACCCAGAAGTTAAGGAGGGGCTAATTCCCATAATCAAAGACTTAAAGAGACAGGGACTGCTAATAGAATGCTCCAGCCTGATAGAACAATAATTTCGCCATTTTGTGAATCAGCCAAAATGGCAGCCCCGCCCTTCAACAAATTCCCATGCTCTAAGACAGCCCCACCCCTACCAGAGACTACTGCACCTGTACTAACTTCCTTACCCTCCCCCTTCTATAAAAGCCACTGCTTGCCCAGGCTCGGGGCTGCACCATCTTTTCCCGGCCAGCCTGGCAGTTTGGGCCTGCCATTAAACTTTGCTTTATGGACGTGAGACTTTTCTTGTGAGCTTTCTTTGAGAGCGGCGTTTTTTCCTAACACAACCCATATAACACTCCTGTTCTTGGTGTTAGGAAGGGACCTAACAAATGGAGGCTAGTCCAGGATCTCTGCCTGATCAGTAAAGCAGCAGTGCCTCTCCACCCTGCAGTTCCAAATCCCTATACACTTTTAGCCCAAATACCTCTGGGTACTACTTACTACTCTGTCCTGGATTTAAAAGATGCTTTCTTCTGCATTCCCTCACACCCTAAAACTCAACCTATCTTTGCCTTTGAGGACTCCACAAGAAAGTCTGGACAGGTCACTTGGACTGTCCTCCCCCAGGGATTCAGAGACACCCCACCTCTTTGGGTTAGCTCTAACCCAAGACCTGGCAGAATGGCAATATCCACAAGCTACTCTGCTACAATATGTAGATGACCTTCTGCTCTGTGGATCAAATGAGCCTGTTATTTCACGAGCCACTGAGTCCTTACCAAACTTCTTAGCAGATAGAGGTTATAAGATCTATAAAGAAAAAGCCCAATTGTGTCAGTCTAGGGTTACATATTTAGGTCTTGTCCTGGAGAAAGAAATGAGGTCTCTAGAAGATAGAATCCATCCAATCCTGACATTTCCTATACCTAAAACTCTAAAACCATTGAGGGTCTTTTTGGGGGTCAAAGGATACTGCAGAATTTGGATCCTGGGATATGCAGATCTAGCCAGGCCTTTGTATCAAATCCTTAAGAAAGCACAGAAGGATACCTAGCCCTTTATTGAATGGGATGACAAGTCAGAAAATGCATTCCACAGGTTAAAGAAGACTCTTATGACAGCCCCCGCCCTGGGTCTCCCAATACAAGACAAGTTTCAATTATATGTCTATGAAAAGAGAGGACTGGCCTTGGGTGTGGTGACTCAGCTCCAGGGCATCACTCCCTAGCCAGTAGGCTACTGAAGCAAAGAGTTAGATCAGGTAGCCAAGGGATGGCCAGGATGCCTCAGAGCAATGGCCGCAGTAAGCCTTCTAGGGCTTGAAGCTCAGAAACTTATCCTAAAACACCCCCTAACCATTTATACCCCCATGACCTAGGGGGAATTTTAAACTCAAAAGGAGAACTTTGGCTATCTGACAGCCATCTACTTAAATATAAGGCCCAGCTTCTGGGAGGGACAGAAACAACTTTAAGGACCTGTCAGAGCCTAAATCCTGCATCCCTTCTACCAGAGGCAGAGGGAAATCCTGAGCACTTGTGTGAGGAGGTACTTAAGGAAAATTATGCTGCCCGACCTGACTTAACTGATCGGTCCTTAAAAATCCCAGATCTAGAATTATACACTGATGGCAGTTCCTTTGTCAAGAATGGTGTCAGACATGCAAGGTTTGCAGTTGTGACAGAATTTGGCACACTCAAATCAGGCCCTCTTCCTCCTAATACAAGTGCTCAACTGGCAGAATTAGTGGCCCTAACAGAAGCCGTAAGACTATCAAAAAAACAGAGTCAACATCTATACAGATTCTAAGTATTCCTTCCTGATCCTGCATGCTCATACAGCCATTTGGAAGAAAAGAGAAATGCTAACTACAATAGGAACAGCTTCACATAGAAATAAGAGAGGTTACTTTAATAGTTTTAGGGATAACAGCATTAGTTGCAGCCCTTGCTGGAATCAGTTATGGGGTGATTGCCAATCATGTAACTACAAAAAACCTAACCAAAGTGGTAAAGGACACCTCAGACCAGGTAGGCCTTGCCATTAAGGACATGCAAAGGTCTTTCTTGTCCCTTGCCTGTATGGTAATGGACCACCGCCTGGCCCTAGATGTTCTTTTGGCCAAGCAAGGGGGGGTATGTGCCATTGCCAATACCTCCTGTTGCACATATATAAACACTTCAGGCATT
This sequence comes from Castor canadensis, assembly GCF_047511655.1. Lineage (NCBI taxonomy): Eukaryota > Metazoa > Chordata > Mammalia > Rodentia > Castoridae > Castor > Castor canadensis. Next base: position 44,878,088 of record NC_133399.1, read on the forward strand.
GTAGAGAAATGTGCAGATTACATTCTCCAACAGGCTAAATAGCTCCAGGAGCAATCTCTGGAAACTCAGGTTTCTACTCAGGTATGGGGACAAATAAAATCCTGGCTCCCCTCCAGGACTTGGTTCCCCATTTCTGGGGCCTATACTTGCCATTATTCTCTTGCTTCTGTTTGGGCCTTGCATTTTAAAATTACTTGTCAAGTTTGTTTCTTCTTGCCTAGAATCCATTAAACTACAAATGCCTCTGGTGGAGATGAAAACGACCTACTACCGTGGTCCCCTTGACAACCCCTCTAGTGGTCAGCCCTGAGGCTGCAGGCCCCTTCATAGCCCCCTGTCAACAGGAAGCAGTTACTGAATAGACCTCGTTGTCCCTATCCCTAACAGTAGTTAGGGCGACCATTGAGAGGGGGAATGAAGGACTGAAGGACTGACTGCAGGAGGTCCCAAAAGGCGATAAGTGGTCAAGGAGACACTTCTCCTCCCTAGGAAATGCCTGTTTGCATCTGAAAGGCATCTCCTGCCATCAGGCAATGCAAATAGGCTATAAAACCCCACTCTCCACCCTGGCCCAGGGGATCACGGGTTTCCAGGTCCCCCTGCATTCTCCAATGTGCAGTCTTTCTCTTCTCTTTTCTCCAACTAAATTCTCTACAAATAAAATCTTTCCGACCTCTGCTGTTAGAGTCTGTCTGTGCTTTCATTCTCAGAGCAGGCTCAAGAACACTGAGCATCTGAAATTCCTGCGCGTGTCATCCGTGCATCAATATTTACTACTCCCAAGTAATTTCAGAATTTCACTCTCCCATTACCTTGTTTTCCTTGTGGACACATCCTTTGGAGAGCATTCTCTCACCTTATCCAATGAGTTCTCTTGTAGTCAGGTCCCAAGGATGGGCACCGCTTGCCTGCGACCTGTGTGGTTATGCTGCATGAACCTGACTAAGAGTGGCTGGGAATGAGAAATAAGACACACACAGACATTCAGACATACAACTGAAAAGCTGGGGATGGGAGGTCTGCACCTTACTGATGAGAAACGCAAGCGCCTACCTGAGACAGAGTGTTTATTTTATAGATCAATACAAGGAAAGATTCAGGTAAAAATCAAGCTTTAACAATTCTTGATGGAAGGTGAAAGCAATGAGGTTTGGTGGGCTAATTTTCCTAAGGCTAATAATGCTTAATTTCAACACTTCAGTTCTAGAATCATCAAGGCCTGTAGGACAACTTATCTAAGGTATTGATTAATCTGGCATCAGGGAGTCTCCTAGAGTTCTGATACCTTATCTTGTTTGCATCAGGGGGCTGGGATGCAGACAGCATGTGAGAACAAAGGTCAAGACACCAGGTGCTGGGAAAAATATGGTAGAAGAGGCTGTGCAACTTCTACCATGGACAGGCTGTGCAAACTGCATTATATCCCAGTCCAGGGTTCATGCCTGGTCCCCAACAATGTTTTATATATACCTACACCTCAATAAATACATACTTTTCAAGCAATTTGAAAAAAAGATCATTTGGGGTTTAAAATGAAAACTTTCTTAAGTGAGTTTTTATATAAGTCCCCATAAACAATATGCGATCATGTAAATTGTAAAGGAGTTATTTCCATCATTTAACTTGGGAGCAATTAGTATTCTAACACTCTCTTTTCTTTTCTTCTTTTATTTTATTGTTTTTACATTCATTTACATGTGTATACTTTGTTTGTGCCACTTGCCCCCAAACCTCCACATCGCCTCCAACTGCCCTCTTCCAGGCAGAACCTGTTCTCTCCTCTTTGATTTTGTTGAAGAGAAAACATAAGAGATAATAAGAAAGACATACTGTTTCTGCTAGTTTGGAATAAAGATAGCTACACAGAGAAATTCGTAGCGTTGCTTCCATGCACTTGTGTATTGCTACCTAAATTGGTTCATTTCTACCAGATCTCTTTGCTACTTCCTAGTCCCCTTCCCACAGCAGCCCCTGCCAATTTAAGATTACTTTATTTGCTCAACAGGGAGCACATTAGCCAAATTAAGTTTTAGGTTTCCTTTTCTTTCCCCATTCCTCCCATATATGTTCTCCCCTTAGCGTTTGACCCATGACAAGTAATATTCTGCATTTGTTTTGGGACTCTAATTTTCATATACTTTCTGACTTTTTTCACTCTGCAAAAATTTGAAATCTATTTTTATGAATAACTATTTAAAATGTATCAATTTTTGATAGAACTCCCCTTTTTAATTCATTTATTCACATGTGCATACATTGTTTGGGTCATTTCTCCCTGTACCCCCTGCCTCCACCATCTCCCCCACACCCCCCCTCACTTCCAGGCAGAACCTGTTCTGTCCTTATCTCTAATTTTTTTGAAGAGAAGACATAAGCATAAGGAAGACAAAGCATTTTTGCTAGTTGAGTTAAGGACAGCTATACAGAAAGATTCCTAGCATTGCTTTCATGTACAAATGTGTTACAACCCAAGTTGATTCTTCTGTAAATGATCTTTACACTGGTTCCTAATCCCCTTCTCGTGATCACCTCTGTCGCTTTAAGGTTTCTGTGTTAGTTCCTCTGGAGTGGAGACATCAAACACTTTCATGTGAAATGCCCTTTTTTAAAAAAAAATTTTATTTCTTATTATTCATATGTGCATACAATGCTTGGGTCATTTCTCTTTGAATTAATTTTATTTAATTGTTTGACATTTTTAGAGCTTTGTATTATCAGTATTCTGTGTCAATTTAAAAGGCTCTTACAATAAATCTTAGTATATTTAGTCTTGTTTTTTTTCCACTGAGGTTATGAGTTCACTATTTGCATGGTAATGTTTTTTTGCATTTGTTTATAAAGTTGTTTTTATTTAAGGTAAGTATTTGGAAATTTTTCTATCACTGTTGCTGATGCTAAACAATTCACAAAATGTGAACATTTGTCCTAGATATTACTATAATTTTCATATAGGAAGATCATAGTCATGACCATAAAGCATAAAAATTCACTGTTTGTAATTCTTTGTCCAACATTGTACAGCCATGAAAGGAAATGCACTGATATTTTAATAAATGTCTTACTTAGCTAAACATAAGTTGAAGAATCACAGATAAAAGAATAAAATTCAAATTTGGGTTCTTTAATTTAAATAAGGAAGGCAAAATTTGGAAATCAAAAAGGAAACTCAAAAAAGGTAAATTATTTAAATCTAAATAACTTTTGGGTATCCACATGACTTTTTGTTTTTAAGTAAAATTATCCTATTTTTTCCCACATTTATGTTACTACCAGGCCCCTTAAAAAGTATATAGACAATCCAAACAATTTTATGTCCTCTTTGATTATTTTGTTTTCCATTTTATTGGAAATATTTTAAAAAATATTTGTACCAGGACACAGCTATGACAAATAGATTTCAACAAATCTATTTTAATAAATCTAAAAGCAGGACCTACAATACCTATTGGAAATGTACAAATTATGCAGTGGTTTATGGCTTGGAATTTGTTACTGCAGTTCATTCCTTTTTAAAAACCAGAGACTTTAAGAAGTGTTTGATATTTTACTGTCAGCTCTCTGACAATTCCTACACAGATATAATATATTTCAGTATTATTCACTATCATTCTTTTCTTCTTTTCCTTTTCCTTTAGTCTCCTCTGACAGTGCCTTTCTACATATAAATTTACACATAATATATATTTATTCATATATATGTAATATATTAATTTATAGTGATAATTTTTTATTTGGAGCTGTTTTCCAGACATGAAAGAAAACATGCAACCTTTGTTTTTCTGAACCTGGTTAAGTTCACTTAACATGATATTCTCCACTTCTATTCAATTAGCTATTAAAGTCAAAATTTCATTCTTCTTCATGGCTGAATAATATTCCATTGATTTTATGCATCACATTCTCTTTATTCATTAATTGTAGGTCATCTGAACAATTCATGTAAATTGGTGAATAATTCTTCAATAAATATGAGAAGAAAGTGTCTACATTGTAACCTGACTTACATTCCTTGGGTGTATTCTGAGGAGTGATATTGTTGAATCATATGGCAGTTCTTTTTTTTTTTTTTTGAGTTGGAGAATAATTTTATTTCAGGGTAGCAGATTTAGTGTGCCCTCATCTTTTGCATGAGTAACCCGAGGGCCCACATCATTTAAGGGTAAAGAGGGAAATATCCTAGCACTGCTACCTCTAGAGCATTCATTACTTCATACTACTTTCTAAACCACTTCCCTGTTTTTTTTATTGTTTTATTATTCATATGTGCACACAAGGCTTGAGTCATTTCTCCTCCCTGCCCCACCCCCTCCCTTACCACCCACTCCGCCCCCTCCCTCTCCCCCCCTCAATACCCAGCAGAAACTATTTTGCCCTTATCTCTAATTTTGTTGAAGAGAGAGTATAAGCAATAATAGGAAGGAACAAGGGTTTTTGTTTTTTTCTTTTTTAGTGTTTTCTAGAACTTGATGGATGGCTGGGGAAGACACAAAAATATCATAACTGGGAGCAGTACAAAGATGTAAACACATAATTTCTTTTCTTAATTCTTGTTTTATCACACCTTAATAACATGAGGGTATTTATTATAATTCTATTCATGTGCACAGTATACCTTGAAAAAGTTCACCCTCCATTGTGTTTCCATTCCTGCTCTCCCTCTTCCACCCTTTTATCAAACAATGTTAGGTGAGTTTAATTATGCTTCCTTTATGTGTATATATACATCCTCTTCACTCCTCATTATCTTTCCTTTCCTTCTTCCCTCTTCCATTGATCCACACAGACAGTTCTTCATATAGGATCATTTCTTCTTCTTCATATTATTATTATTTTATTATGATCATCATCATCGTTTGAGGTCTAGTTTCCACAAATGAGCAAGAACATGTGATATTTGGTCTTTTGAGCTTGGCTTATCTCATAAATATATATTTTCATTGATAAGTATGAAAAGAGGATGGATTCCCTACCCAAAATTTGGAACCTAGCAGGGTTTCTAGGACAACATGACATTTACACTGAAGCTGTATGAAAGAGTAAGAAATATTCAGGTGAATAACTGCTAAGAAGATACTTTGGGCAGAGGAGATAAAAAGGAAAGAAATCAAAAGAAGAAATAAAATAAATGTAAAACTGCATACAATTTGAAATGGTTATTGTAAACTGCTTGGGGCAGTTCAGGGTTGATGATGAAGAAAGCGTAAAGAGGAAGTTCATGGAACACTTATATGGTGTACTAAAAAACTAAATTTAATTTAATAGGAACTGTTAGAATGTTAAAAGATTTTTGAGAGGAGGCTGTGAGGCAAATTTCCTTGAGGCAAACTCTTCTAGCTTCCAGGTGGACAATACGGGAGTCAAGGAGAATGACAAGGACTTTCAATAGGTAGATGCTGCAGTGATTTGAAGGATGAACTGATGGAATAGGCTGGAACAGAGAATGTATGGATGCAGAAAATATTTAAGAGAATAAAGTTTGTGAGGCTCTTCCCTAAGGCCATAAATAATCATTAAATCATGATGTAATCATCTCTTAATTATTGCAAAGTCTTGATTGCAGAATTCTAATTTCCTGAATTAGATAAGTAAGAAAATCTCTTTCAGTTCTTTTAGGTTTTCCTGTTTCAGGGTTGTGTGGGATAATGTGTGAGAATTATGTACTTTCACATCTTGGTATAATTTTAAGGGGCAAATAGGTATCTTTTAGGACAAATTTGACTCTTGCAAGTTTCATCGTTTAAAATTGGCAGAAGACTTCATCCATATAAAGAGGAGACTGATACTCTGCTGCTTTCTAAAAGTCACTTTCAAAAACAATTTTATAATGGGTATCTATTGACAAAACATATAATCTGTGTTAATGTTTAATTGAATTGTACATAGCTTTAATAAATCATAAAATTTAAAGCTTCTATACACATGTAAGTTCCTACCGTAAATGACCTGAACACTCCATTTTACTATCATTCTCCTTTTCGGCATTTGATAGGTCACCCTGGCCTCTTTTTACAACTTGAAAGATCCAAACTTCTGATGCTCTATCAAAGCTTTGTGCTGTTGTTAATTCTCTTCCCCTGCATAAATATATCCTTCACCAGTTCATTCAAGTGGCTAGCTCAATAATCTTTACAGGTCCCTCACAAACTTTACTAGGATTTCTTAATATACCAATATGGCTACTCCTCTAATATATAAGATTGGTATTTGAACAATTTTTTGAGTTAAGCAGTAGACATTTATTTTCTCAGTTCTAAAGACTTGAAGTGTGGCTCAAGGAGTACAGTGCCTGCCTAGGAAGTGCAAAGACCTGAGTTCAAATCTCAGTACTGACAAAAAAAACTTGTCCTAGTTTCTTATACTTACATTCTTGATATTTCTGAGTATAGAAACAGATATTTAATAATTGATTGAATATAGCAAAAATATCATTGAAAAATTGGATATACTGCTTTTTTTGTAGTTTTTTTTTTCTTATTCATATGTGCATACAAGGCTTGGGTCATTTCTCCCCCTGCCCCACCCCCTCCCTTACCACCCACTCCACCCCCTCCCTCTCCCCCGACCCCCCAATACCCAGCAGAAACTATTTTGCCCTTATCTCTAATTTTGTTGTAGAGAGAGTATAAGCAATAATAGGAAGGAACAAGGGTTTTTGCTCGTTGAGATAAGGATAGCTATACAGGGCATTGACTCATATTGATTTCCTGTGCATGTGTGTTACCTTCTAGGTTAATTCTTTTTGATCTAACCTTTTCTCTAGTTCCTAGTCCCCTTTTCCTATTGGCCTCAGTTGCTTTTAAGGTATCTGCTTTAGTTTCTCTGCGTTAAGGGCAACAAATGCTAGCTAGTTTTTTAGGTGTCTTACCTATCCTCACCCCTCTCTTGTGTGCTCTCACTTTTATCATGTGCTCAAAGTCCAATCCCCTTGTTGTGTTTGCCCTTGATCTAATGTCCACATATGAGGGAGAACATACGATTTTTGGGTTTTTGGGCAAGGCTAACCTCACTCAGAATGATGTTCTCCAATTCCATCCATTTACCAGCGAATGATAACATTTCGTTCTTCTTCATGGCTGCATAAAATTCCATGTGTATAGATACCACATTTTCTTAATCCATTTGTCAGTGGTGGGGCACCTTGGCTATTTCCATAACTTGACTATTGTGAATAGTGCCGCAATAAACATGGATGTGCAGGTGCCTCTGGAGTAACCTGTGTCACAGTCTTTTGGGTATATCCCCAAGAGTGGTATTGCTGGATGAAATGGTAGATCAATGTTCAGCTTTTTAAGTAGCCTCCAAATTTTTTTCCAGAGTAGTTGTACTAGTTTACATTACTACCAACAGTGTAAGAGTGTTCTTCCCCCACCCCCCATCCTCACCAACACCTATTGTTAGTGGTGTTGCTAATTATGGCTATTCTAACAGGGGTGAGGTGGAATCTTAGTGTGGTTTTAATTTGCATTTCCTTTATTGCTAGAGATGGTCAGCATTTTTTCATGTGTTTTTTGGCCATTTGAATTTCTTCTTTTGAGAAAGTTCTGTTTAGTACACGTGCCCATTTCTTTATTGGTTCATTAGTTTTGGGAGAATTTAGTTTTTTAAGTTCCCTATATATTCTGGTTATCAGTCCTTTGTCTGATGTGTAGTTGGCAAATATTTTCTCCCACTCTGTGGGTGTCCTCTTTAGTTTAGAGACCATTTCTTTTGATGAGCAGAAGCTTTTTAGTTTTATGAGGTCCCATTTATCTATGCTATCTCTTAGTTGCTGTGCTGCTGGGGTTTCATTGAGAAAGTTCTTACCTATACCTACTAACTCCAGAGTAGTTTTTTTTATTGTTGAGTTGGGTGGCGGGTACATCGTGGCATTAACAAATGTTCTTACAATATATCAAATATATCCTACTTGAATTCATTCCTTGATCATTTTCCTTTACCACCCTCCCCATGCCAATCCTGTAATACTTTCAGCAGATATCATTTTCCATTTACATACATGTATACACAGTATTAGCAATATATTCACCCTCCCACACGCTTTCCCCACGTCCTACCCCTCCCACTAAAACCCACAGGCAGGATCTGTTCTGCACTCCTATTCTGTGATTCTGTAAATGAAAAAAAATGACATTTTTGTTTAAGATAGTTGTGGATATATGTGATATATCCATATACATATAACATAACCTGAATAGATTCATATCCTCTATTTAACTTCTTTCTGTTTTAGTCTCCTTTTTATTGTGACTTGAACAGGTTTAAACAGGTTTAAAAATTCTATACTCATTCTTATATAGAGAGCTTATTCAGTGTCTTAACTTCCTTCTTTTACACTCCCCCTCATATGTGACTTCTCTTTATTGTGACCTGTTTTTCATAATATTTCTCTGTTTTTATTAGTTCTATATTCCACATATGAGAAAAATTATGCTGCTTATGCCCTTCTGAACCTGATAACTTCACTTACGATGATGTCTGAGGAGACGCCATACTGTTTTCCATAATAGTTGTAGTAATTTACATCCCCACAAGCAGTGTATGAGGATTCTTTTTTCCCTGCATCCTCACTGACATTTGTTATTGTTTGTGTTCTTGATGATAGCCATTCTAACAGTGAGGTATAAATTTAATATGGTTTTGATTAGAAATATTACTGCCAGGGAGGTTAAGCATTTCTTCATGTGTTATTTAGCCACTTGTAATTCTTATGAAGTGATTTCTTTTTTTTATACTGTATTATTGTTCTATGGGGGGCACATTGGGACATTTGCAAACTTTATAAAAATACATCATAGTTGAATTCAACTCCTTCACCACTCTCCTTTATCTTCCTTTCCCCCATTACTGGAATAGTTTCAACATGTCCCACTTCTCCATTTATATACACGTGTACCCAGCATTTGCACCATATTTACCCTCTGACACCCTTGTTATGAGCAGAGTTTATTCCTACTATTTTCTTCATATTCACATAAACAACTCTCCAGGAGATGATGGAATCATTTGATCTCCCCAATATATAATAGATGGACAGATTGTTTTACTTTTGGAAAATCAGACCCAGAATTGTTTTGTTAGTAAATGCTGTCAAAATCTGGCAAGAAAGAGAAGTATGCTTTAATATCCTAAAGGTTTTAGGTTTGTTATATATTTGAGAGCCCTGATTCTTTTTCAGAAGGGGAATACAGCATGTTCTATTAAAGTCAGCCTAGTATAAAATTGATATCATATGTAAAAGAGACTAGAATGAGAAGTCAAATATCCTTTCCTCTTTATGTCATGATGCAAACAGGTCATGGGGTCATCATCAATAAAACAAATACCTATGACATGTACCTTTTAGAAGGCTTTGGGGGAAGTCTGTTTCCTTTCCTTTTTCATCTCCTATAACTACATTCTTGTAGTACTTGATTCATGCCTCTCTTTTGTTTCATCTCTAAAGGTCAGTGTATCACTGCTACTTCAGTCTTGGCAATGTCTTCACCTGTCTTCAAATCTCTCTGCCTTCATCTCATCAGGACACCTGCAATTACAAGTAGGGGCTACCAAGACAATCAAGGATAATCTGCTCAGAGGTTTAATTTATTCACCACTGGAAAGTCCCTCATAAACAACTGTCACTTGTTCTGATTAGGACCTTAATTTTATTACCATTTTTCAGTCTACCCTTTGTCTGCTTGGGTACTCCTTGTTCTTGTATTCACAAAGGCAGCTCTCTCGTTAACACATCAAAAAGTCATGATTTTCTAAGTAAATTTCATTATGTGCTTAAATTTATCTTAATAATTATGTCAAATTCTTTTATTTTCCTTAGAAATTTCTTTCTACTGGTCTGTTATATTTATTTCCAGTTATAGCACATACATTGCCAGCACTTCTCTGATTATAATCATTCATATTTCATAGCATAAGTTACTTTTCTAAAAATCAAACACAGTCATGTTACTCAGCTCCTGTATGACTCTCCTTACTGTATTAACAACCACAGAATTGACTATACAGTCTATACTTTAGAAAACTTATATATTCTAACACAGTCTGAAATCAAAACACATTGTGTTTCTTTAGCACCTGATATTATGGTATAAAGAAGATGTGGTATGTATATAAAATGGAATATTAATCAGCTGTAAAGAAAAATGAAATCTAGTTTGCAGGTAAATGAATAGGCCTGGAGAACATCTCTTAATTGAAGTTAGCCTGGTTAAGAAAGCCAAAACCCACATGTTTTCTCTCATATATGAAACATATACCTAATACAATTATATCAATATTATGAAAAACAGGTCATGCTAAGGGAAGGTCACATATAAGAGAAGGAGTTTACGAGAATGAAGTTAAGAAGGTGAATATAATTGATGTACAAAAATTAGTATAAAATTTTTAAACCTGTTGAAATAACCATAAGAAAGGGACTAAGGTTAAAAGGAGAAAAATGGAGATAATGAACCAATTTGGGTTATAATACATATACACATGGAAATTTCACAAGGAAACTCCCTGTATAACAATCTTAAACAAACAAAAATGTCTTTCTTTAAAAACAGAAGGCTAGGAGGTAAAACAGGTCCTGTCTGGGAGTTGGTGCCAGTGAGAGGGTGGAAGGTATAAGGAAAGCATGAAGATGGTGGACATATTATGTACACATGTATGAAAATGGAAAAATTAACTCTATTGAAACTATTCCAGGAATAGGGGGAGGGGACAAAAGAGAATGATGGAAGGGCTGAATTTAGCTATGATATATTGTAAGCACTTTTGTAAATCACAATGTACTACCTATATGATAATAATATGACAATAAATTATTTTAAAAAGTAAAGTATGCCATATACTCCAACTACACTAAAAATTATCACTATTTTACAATTCATAGTGTAGAATCAACTCTGGTTTCCTATCTATGATGCTCCTTGTTCTCCTTCAAGAATCCAGACTACATTTCATGAAGGTTTTCCTTCCTTCTGTAGTAGTCTCTTTTGAGACTCCATAATTATTTTTATATTTCTTTAATAGTATTTTTTTGTGTGACCACAATGTGAAAATTTGCATTTTCTTCTCAGCATGTGGCAAGTACTGAGCCAACATTTTCTATGCATCCCTGGGCCCTGGAGCTTGGAAGGAAAAAGACACGTCACAAATGTCATTAGTGTAGTTGAATGAATGAGGCCTTCAGAGGCAAGTATAAATGATAAATGATGCTATCCATAATAGTAACATAACTGATAAACTCTTCTCTTCTCTCCAAGACAATATATTGTACTGTATCTCTTTCTAGAAATAATCTTCCACTGAACATGAAATTAAATTCTATATCTGGATTTTTAAATGAATTCATGTTTTACTCCATATTCATTTCAGAGATAGTAAAAGTTACATATAAAACCTATGTCAAAACATACACTTGACTGATGGTTTGCTTGGTTGGAATTTTAAAAGTACCCCATGAATCAATAAGTTTATACATTTTCCACTGCCTTGTAAACTGTCTTCAATGTCAAATATTCAAACTATGCAGTGTAATATAAATGCAGAGACCAATTGTAGAAATTATTGTGTTGAAATAACTATACTGCTAAATTGTGTTATTCTGTCAAAATATAGTCACATGAGTTCCTTTATTTATTGCCTATTAAATAAACATGCTTACCAATTTGTCTGAATTTATAACTTCTGGATACTTACACAAATATATCTCTCTCAATAAGAGGGATATAGTTATTTAAAAAGAATAAATCCTTTTCCAAATATTACAAGCAAACAGGAGACCTAATTGTCTTTCACAGTGTTTTGATGCAGTATTTTTTTCTGAAAATAAAATCATCAGATCATGAAGGCTACTCAGTTTGACTTCCCAAATCTATTGACCAAAAGTTGATTTGCTTAGTCAGTATTTGTTTTCTTTACTGGTCAGTAGTATTGTAGGCTCTGATGGGTGCTGTGGTGTGCCAATCAGATCTTCCTCCATACCTGAGGCTCTCTTAGCCCAGCTATCAGGAGAGTTGAAGAATTTTAGCTGTCTTTCCCTAGAACTTTTCTTTATCTGGTGATCTTTCTTGCCCAGTGTTGTGGTAGTCTCTCCAACATCACTCCATATCCAATTTATGAAGTGCTACAAAGACTCTTTTGCTTCAAGGCAACTCTGGGTACCCCAGCTCAAGCAGTATCTGCGGTCTCTGCTACAACAATATTATAGTTTAAACCATTTATTTTCACATTTATTTTCCTTTTTTCCCTCACCAATATTGTTCTCAGAGTATTTCATAGAAAATTATGAAAAAAATCTCATTCCTTAAAAAGTTTCAAGGAAACTTTGCCCTACAAGAGATACACCCATGAGTGGCCCAGGCTGTGGATTATAAAGTGAAGTTTTGGAACTGAGTTTTCTTCTAGCTACTGGGATAAAACATTCTGTCAGTAATTTTAGGTAGGTGTGGATAATCCAGAGCATGGTGTAGTTGTACAGCTATTAAAACATTGTACCATATGGGAACTGTCAAAAAATTACACCACCTGTGCACATTATACCATTATGTAATGAAGGTGGGTGAATTCATTTGGGAAAGGCAATATTGTCATTTGGGAGGTATAGTGAAAGTAGAAATTAATAATGATGGAATCCACTGGCTCTTACTGAGTGCTGGTGAAGCCCTGAAACAGACAAGGGAACATTGAGGGTGAATAGGTACCACATTAAAGAGTGAGGTTAGGAGTTATCTATAGAAGTTTATAAAAAAATATTCTCATTTCTGTAGCAGGAGAATTGTAAAAACTGAGCAGCAAGTTCAGAATTTACATATAAAGGCAACAGAGCCCCCATTTTCTAGAACCTTCTAGGATTATAAAAGAACCCACTCCTTCCCTTTGTTTAAAAATGGTGCAGAGGTCCCTGATTTGCAAGGTCTCATGCAATTACTTTACTCTAGGATTTAGTCCCATCTATACAGCAGCTTGAAAATCATATGACAAGATTTCCAGATCAAGTCTACTTTCATAAAGAAGTCCTTTTTCTGTCTCCATACTTACAGAGGAAGTAAAGGGTCTAAAAATTTATACCAAATGTCTGATAGAATCTCACACTGGTATTGCTCATTTTGTGACACTCTATGTTACATAAAGCCTCCAAGTTTCTTAGTATGTAAAATTACTATAGACTGTGCAATAATTAAGTGATATATAATTCATCTGTGTCTTGAGTACAGTTGCTATTTGTATAAGAATTCAACACATGTTAAATATAAATATTAACATTACATAATTACTTTATACTCAAAAACCTACTTTACCAATTCCCTTCTGATTACATATAGCAAAGCTAAATTAATGTATGATTAAGAAGAATTATCAGTAGAAAAATCTTCAGAAATTTTAAAATATCTTCCACCATTGCAAGTACTATTTTAAAAATATGGTATGAAAATTTCAATATAAATCAAAATTAACTGTTATTTTATATTTTATACATGTGTATTATATATGGTTACAGACACTACTTTTATAGAAAGCAAGAACAATGAAACGCCTCAATTAACTTTGATTTCCTAACCCACTTATGAAAATTTTAGAATTTCAGAAAACAAACCTTAGGAGATATGTATTGCTTAAGAACTAAATAGTAGGTATACAATGATCAATAAATTATTTAACTTTACTGCTCTGAGATCACAATACCCTGAAGCTTACAGTCAACTAGAAAGAAAATGGGAAAGGAAACATCCCTGAACACATACATGCACTCACACACAATCACACACAGATCAGAAAGCAAGAGGCATTTATTTAAAGATTTTTTACAGTGGACTGAATGTGTGGCTCAAGGTGTAAAGCATTGAGTTCATGTCCCAGTACTGCCAAAAAAGTAAAATAAAATAAAGATTGTATACAGTCTAAAGCATAGGAACAAAAACAGGCCAGTAAAGTCAAGCAAAAGAAAGAAACATGTGGCAGAGGATAGGATATATTCAAAGAATATTGAGTTAATTTACATAATTAACAAATAACTTTATGTGTGTATGGATGTGTATAAAATCATCACAATCCATGCTATAAGGGGGAAGTGGTAGTAGAGATTAAGAGTGCTGTACCACATATCCAACAAGAACAAATTGCTTCATTGGATGAGTCACAGGGTTATTTTTATAACTTTGTCATAAGGACAGTTTATTTCTCTGTAAGTCAGAGACCTGAGGGAAGGGAAATAATACTTCTCACCATTCTATATCAATTGCAGAGCACAACGTTTTGAACATCTGTTATTTTGGAATGAATACACAACTCAACCTTGAGATGCAAACTGTGATCACAGAACATGAGTGCTTCCAAAACATCTACTGAGTAAAGACAGTAAGAAGTGCTGTGTCTGCTCTTGAAGACTCAAACTGAACAGAGCACAATCCAAATGATAAAAAGTTATTATTTTTAAATATTGCCTATTTCATAGGTTATGCACTGATTAGTTCTTATATTTAAAATGAGCTTTACTGTCATTTCCAAGTCAAAATGGTAAAATATTTTATCTATGTATGGAAATGAAAAATTAAGTATGGCAGAAAAAATAGAGAAATAATGCTTTTCTAATCAAAACCAAAGGAATTTACATAAGTAAAAAAATCAGAGAACAAACATACACTGAGGAGAGACACATAAATAGTAGTGTGGACATACTTTCCATTTAGTTCAATCATCAAATTAAAAATATATGGGGGGATAAGGGGATAAGGGAGAGTGTTGGAGAGTTGAATTCAAGTATGTATATTTGACACATTGTAAGAACTTTTGTAAATGCCAACCCTGCACAACAATAACAACAAAAATTTCACAGGTTATATGCACATTAGCAACACATTTAACTTCTTAAGAGCACTTACTTAAATTCTTTAAAAGTGGCCTAAGCTGGGCACCAGTAGCTTACACCTGTAATCCTAGCTACATAGGAGCTGAAATCCAGGTGAACACAATCACAATTCCAGGTCAGCCTATTCAATACGTGGTGAGACCCCATCTCCAAAATAATCAGAGCAAAGTCGAGGGGAGGCATTGCTCAAGTGGTAGAGCACCTGCCCTGCTTTGCAAAAGTGAAGCCCAGAGTTCAGTCACCCCCACCCTTCAAAAAAAGTGGCTTTACTGGAAATCCAGAGATGCTGATTTAAAAATTGTATGCAACCTGAGAATAAGATCAGAACCAGGTTTTGGTTAAGTCAACCAAAAATTAGAAACATGCAACAGAAGACAGAATGTATTTGAAAAATATTAGGTTGATTTACACAAAATAAAGAAAACCAAAAAGCTTCATAAGGTAAAATCCCAGGCAATTCTTATGATTCAAAAGGTATCTTCAGCTCTTTGATCTCAATCACCTGAAGCACTAGTTGAAAATGAATGATTCTTGAGCACCAGCTCAGTGTCAGGTGACCTGAATATTTAGTGAATGTCTCCAGATTGTGCATCTTGACATCATCATGAAGGACACATAAGTCTTTTAATATTTGCCCTTAGAAGGACTCTGCTGCAAAACTTCCAAATGTTGTGCTTTACACAAAAATAGAAGATTTCTGGTAGACTAAACTGTGTTTACTAAACCTGCCCAACCGTCTTTGTATTCTTTGTTCTTCTTAAAAAATATGCAAAAAATTGTAATTTCAATGGCGTTATTTATATGGACATATCTCCCTTAATGTTTGCAAATTTCATAAGCTCCTTGAGAAAAATAATATTCCTTATTAGTTTCTACATTCCATGGCACAAATAAAGAGCTTTAGCATATAAATCCATAAATAATTATGAGTTGAATAGGATTGACTTAAAATACTTATATGCTAGATTATTGGTAAAAGCACTACATTGAAAAGATTTTTGCTGCATACATGTAGCTTTAAAATTATTAAACTTAACTCTGAACATTACCACTTAATCTATTTGTGTAAAAGAAGAACAGAATACAAATCAGTTTAACTTATTAGAAATCTCAGTGTCCCAGAGAATAAGTGTCAAAATCAATGATTTTTTTTATTTCTCATGTATATTGAGAAAATATATCAAGTACTCAAATCTTTCAATTTCTTAGAAAATTGCATTTCACATTGATTAGGACAGGAGCCACAAACATTCCAATATCATTTAGCTGCTCATCTATTTCTCTGAGAATCTCTAAGGCTATTTAAAAAATATACCAAGTATTGAATAAGGCATGGCAGTGATAATTTGGTTTCTGGCAATGCCCAACAGTATCAGTAGAAAAATCAGCTTTCCTTTAAAGAAGTCTAAATAAATAATACATAATTCAGGACTGAAAGCAAAAATTGCTCCTCTTTATTCTATGATTTAAGAAATATTCCTCAGGAGAAAATGCCATTTGTTCAGATAATACACATTTCTATGAGACATGTATATATCTGTTGGAACATTTTTTTGCTTTAAAAAGGTTTTTCATTTCCTCTATATTCCCCTTTCTACCAACCCCTTCATATGGTGATTTCAACAGATTTAAAGATTTTATATTCATTCTTGTACACCACCAATATTCACATTCTTAACTGCTTTCTTTTACACACCCTCTCTCATATGTGACCTTCCTTTACAGTAACGTGTTTATTCATAATATTTCTGTATTTGTATTAGGTCTGTATTCCACACATGAGAGAAAACATGCAGCCTTTCTCTTTCTGAACCTGGCTAACCTCACTTAAGATGATGTTCTCCACCTCCATCCATTTACTTGCAAATGACATTTCATTCTTCTTTATGACTGAATAAAATTCCATTGTATGTAAATAACACATTTTCTTAATCCATTCATCAATAGTGGGGCATCTTTGCTCTTTCCATAGCTCAGCTATTATAAATAATGCTACAATAAACATGAGTGTGCAGGAGCCTTTATTGTAACCTGACTTACATTCCTTCAAGCATATCCCTGGGAGTATTATTGCTGGATCATATGGTAGTCCTATTTTTAGTTTTTGAGAAGCTTCCATAATGTTTTCCACAGTGATTGTACTAATTTACATTAACACGAGCAGTGTATAAATGTTCCTTTTTGGCACATCCTTGCCAACATTTGTTGTTGTTTGTGCTCTTGATAATAGCCATTCTAACAGGAGTGAGGTGGAATCCTACAGTGGTTTTGATTTGCATTTCCTTTATGGCCAGGAATGTTGATCAGTTCTTTTTGTGTTTTTTGACCATTTCTATTTCTTCCTTAGAAAAAAATGATTCAATTCATTTGCCCATATCTTCATTGGGTCCTTGATTTTTTTTGGAGTTAAGTTTTCTTGAGCAAAGTATATATTCTACTTATTAATCCACTGTCAAATGTATAGATGTCAAAGATTTTCTCCCTTTTGTGGGCAGCTCTTATATTTGGTAAACATTTCTTTACTTGTACAGAAACTTTTTAATTTCATGTAGTCCCATTTTTAAAAATGTTTCACTCATGTATTGACATGTGCATACATTGTTTGGGACATTTCTCCGCCCTGCACTCAACCCTCTTCCTCTCCCCTCCTATACCCCCTTGCTTCCAGGCAGAACCTGTTCTGCCCTTTTCCCCAATTTTATTGAAGAGAATTCATAAGCAATAATAAGAAAGACAAAGCCATTTTGCTAATTGAGATAAGGATAGCTATACAGAGAGATTCCTAGCATTGCTTTGATGCACAAGTGTGTTATGACCTAAGTTGAAACCATCTCTACCTAACCTTTGCACTAGTTCCTGATCCCCTTTCCATATTGACCTCTGTCACTTTAAGGTTTCTATATTAGTTCCTCTGCAGTGGACACATTAAACACTTTCATGTTTTGTGTTTCCTACCTATCCCCATAGCTCCCATATATACTCTCCTCTTAGCATGTGACCCAAGTCCAATAACAATGATGTATTTGCCTTAGATATAAAGTCTGCATATGAGAGAGAACATACAATTTTTTGTCTTCTGAGCATGGCTAATCTTGCTCAGAATGATGTTCTCCAGTTCCATTCATTCACATGAGAATAGTAAGATTTCATGGTTGTTTCCATAACTTGGCTATTGTGAATAGTGCTGCAATAAACATGGGTGTACAAGTGCCTCTGGAGTAACCTGTGTTGCATTCCTTTAGGTATATCCTCAGGAATGGGGTTGCTGGTGTTGGGCCCCAGTTAAAAAATAACAGGGACATTGTCATTTCAGGCTCAGGCTCTTTGTTTCTTAGAACTGACCTGAGCACGACCTCATCCCTGGAATGCACCATAACCTGGGTATGAACTCTCTTCTGGAATGCACCATCTCAGCCCTGGTCCAATCATAATTGAGCAAAGCAGGCCTTTGCTCAAGGTGACCAAATAAGGAATAACTTTGGCCACATTCCTCATGGCCAGGACACAGTTGGAGTAAAAACCAATCCCAATATGCCAAGACCCCCTTACCTGAATAACATCCAATCTGTTCACCCCCAGGATGGGAAATCCTGCCTCCTGCCCTTCCCCAATAAAAACCCTGCCAGGGTGGGGCTTGGGGCTCTCTATGCAGATCCGCTGTGTCGGTGAGGTTGGAGA
Organism: Castor canadensis; assembly: GCF_047511655.1. Taxonomy (NCBI): domain Eukaryota; kingdom Metazoa; phylum Chordata; class Mammalia; order Rodentia; family Castoridae; genus Castor; species Castor canadensis. Next base: position 44,896,620 of record NC_133399.1, read on the forward strand.
GCCCAAGCTTAAGCCCGAATAAAGGCTCTTTTTTTTTGCATGCGACTTTGGACTCCTGAGTGGTCTTTTGGGGTCTCACAATCTGGGTACAATATTTGGGGGATTGTCTGGGATCCCCAGGACCCCCAGGACCCTGATTCATGGAGCCTGATGCCGGCTGGTAAGTGTTTTATTTCTGTGAAGTGTCTTTTCTGAGTGTTGGGCCCTATTAGGATAGCCTGCAGGTGGTCTAGGCGGAATTGCTGGAAGACCCCAGGCTGTGGGACTCAGGAGATGTCCCAAGCCCACCGGACCGGGAATGGATCCCATTGGTTAAGCTGAGGAGACGAAGCGGGTCGTGCCCACAGAATGGCGAGAGGCCATCATCTCATTTTCATTTTTGCCTTAAGGCGCCAGGGAGTATTGTTGTTTCTGTGTGTATAGTCTTAGTGTTCATTGTTGTGTGTGTGACTTATATGACTTTAGAAATGGGACAGGCACAGGTGACGCCTCTCAGTTTATTTTCAGACCACTTTTCAGATGTCAGAGCTCGAGCTAGGGAACAAGGACTAGAAATTAAGAAAGGCAGACTCTCTATTCTTTGCAGGAATGAATGGCCAACATTTGGCATCTGATGGCCACCAGATGGCACTCTAGACATTTCTACCATTTGCAGAGCCAAAGATGTAATCTTTGGAAAGCCGGGACACCCAGACCAAGTCCCTTATATTGTGACCTGGCAAGTCTTAGTGGAAGACCCCCCTAACTGGTTCAAGTCCCTCTTGCCACCGCGGTTGCCAAAACTAACTGTCTTAACTTTGCAGGAAAATGAGCAATGGAAAAATGAAACTAAGCCCTCTGCCCCTGGGTCTACTGCCCAGAACTCTACTGTCCCCCTCTACCCTGTCTTACAGGGTGGCACTGAGGAGCACCTCTTGTCTCTACCACCACCCTATCAGTCCCCACCACTGAGGGTGGAGGCACCTGAGCCGCAGGGCCCTGGGGAAGCTGAGGTTGGCCCAACTCCCTGAGCTGAAAGTCCCCCTCATACCAGGAGAAGGGCTCAACGGGACCATCTAAAGCCATCAGCTGATTCCACAGTTCTCCCGTTATGGGCAATAGGGCAACGCAATGAAACGGGAGACCAACAAATGCAGTATTGGCCCTTTGCTACTAGTGACCTTTATAATTGGAAATTACAAACACCAAAGTTTTCTGAAAAACCTCAGGGTCTATTGATCTTTTAGACTCTGTCCTATTCACCCACCAGCCGCCTACTTGGGACAACTGTCAGCAGTTATTGCAGATTCTGTTTACAACTGAGGAAAGAGAGAGAATCCAGGCAGAAGCCCACAAGTTGGATCCCAGAGATGATGGCAATCCAACCACTAACCAAGCCAGGATTGATGAGGGCTTTCCCTTGACCAGACCCAATTGGGACTATGACAGGGCAGAGGTAAGGAGAGGCTCCGGGTCTACCACCAGGCTGTAATGGGGGGTCTCCGAGTGGCCACTAGGCAGCCCACTAATTTGGTCAAGGTAAGCAATGTACAACAAGACAAGGCCGAATCGCCAGCGGCCTTCTTGGAATGGGTGCTAGAGGCATACCATACTTATACTCCTATGAACCCGGAAGCACCTGAAAATAAGAATGCAATTATTTTAACATTTGTAAATCAGTCAGCCCCCAACATAAGGCATAAATGTAGAAGTTGGACAGGTTAGCTGACAGGTCCCTACAGGAACTCCTGGCAGTGGCTGAAAAGGTTTATAACCATTGGGAATCTCCGAAGGAGAGACAGACTCTAATGACCTTGGAAGCAGGGGCAAAGCAGACTCGTCAACTCTCCAAGATTCTCTTGGCCTCCACTGGAGAATTGCCAGGAAACCGGGCACGTCAACTGACCGGTTGACAGCTGACCCAGGTAAGAGAGGGCCCACAGGGGGATGCCCTAAGCTACAGAAAAACCAGTGTGCTTACTGTAGAAAGCTAGGCCACTGGATCAAAGAATGTCCTGAAAAGCTGCCTACAAAGCAAGATGATGGTGGGGGCCGAACCCAAGTCCTGGAATTAGAGGAACTAGAGGACTAGTGGGGATGGGGTTCGGACCCCCTCCCCGAACCTAGGGTAACTCTTAAAGTGGAGGGGACACCTGTAAGTTTTCTCATGGACACGGATGCTCAACACTTGGTCTTGACATGGCCACAAGGAAAACTATCACAAAAAAGGTCTTGGATGCAGGGGGCAACCGGTATGAACCAATACCCATGGACTACCTGAAGAACAGTGGAACTGGGCACGGGCCGGGTATCCCACTCATTTATGGTCATACCAGAATGCCCCTCTCCACTCTTAGGAAGGGACTTACTTACTAAAATAGGAGCCCATATTTACTTTGACTCAGGAGAAACTCAAGTAACTAATAGGGAGGGATGACCCATCCATGTGCTGACCCTCCACTTGGAGGATGAATACAGGTTACATCCAAGACCTACTCTCCTGTTGGGAGTAGAAATGTCCGAATGGCTGCAGAAACATCCAACTATGTGGGCTGAAACTGGAAGCATGGCATTTGCAGCCCATCGCACTCCCATATGGGTGGAATTAAAGCCTGGTGCTTCACCAGCTAGGGTCAAGCAGTACCCAATGTCCCTTGAAGCCCGGAAAGGGATCACCCCTCATATCTGACGCCTCTGAGAACAAGGTATTCTAATACCTTGCCATTCCACATGGAACACTCCCTTATTACCTGTAAAAAAGCCCAACTCCAATGACTACTGGCCAGTTCAAGACTTAAGAGAAGTCAACAAGCGGGTCATGGACATACACCCACAGTGCCTAACCCTTATATGCTCCTGAGTTCTTTGTCCCCCTCCAGAACTTGGTATACAGTCTTAGATTTGAAAGATGCCTTCTTCAGCCTCCCCTAAGCAGAACCAAGCCAGCCACTCTTTGCTTTTGAGTGGCAAGACCAGGAGGAATAATTCAATGGACAGCTCACCTGGACCAGACTGCCCCAAGGGTTCAAAAACTCACCAACCATCTTTGATGAAGCCCTTCATGAAGACCTGAGTGAGTATCGGGTAAAACACCCCCACTCACCTTGTTACAATATGTTGATGATATCCTGATAGCTACAGACAGCCTCTGAGAATGCAGACAAGGGACAGAGGACTTATTGGTTATTCTAGGAGACCTCGGCTACCGAGTCTCCACAAAAAAATCCCAGATATGTAAAAAAGAGGTAATCTACTTGGGCTACATTCTTAAAGATGGACAGAGATGGCTCAGAGAGGCCAGGAAAGAGACAGTGCTTAAGATACCCACCCCTACTACTAGAAGGGCAGTCTGAGAATTTCTAGGATCAGCTGGCTTCTGCTGCCTCTGGATACCCAATTTTACAGAGCTGGCCCCACCTCTATGTGAGGTTACCAGAGAAAGTGAGCCTTTTACATGGACTGAAGACCAAGAGAAGGCCTTTGCCAAAATAAAACAGGCCCTGCTGTCGGCCCCTACCCTAGGACTTCCTGATATTACCAAGCCATTTCATCTCTTCGTGGATGAAAGAAAAGGCATAGCTAGGGGGGTACTAACACAGAGTCTAGGGTCCTGGAATAGGTCGGTGGTGTACTTCTCCAAGTAATTGGATCCAGTGGCTACCAGCTGGCCTCCTTGCCTGTGAATTATTGTGGCGACTGCCCTATTAGTCAAGGATGCAGATAAATTAACATTGGGACAGAAATTATTTGTCCCCACTCCTCATACTATAGAGGGGATCTTAAGACAGCCACCCGATAGATGGATAAGTAATGCCTGAATGACCCATTATCAAAGCTTGCTTCTCAATCCCCCATGTGTCCGCTTCCTCCTGAGTATGGCTCTCAATCCAGCCACCTTGTTGCCTGACCCAGACCTGGAAGCTCCCTTGCATGATTGCTGGGGGATCCTGAGCCAAGCTCATGGGCTCAGAAAAGATCTGACTGACCAACCGCTCTCAGATGCTGAGATCACTTGGTTCACAGATGGCAGCAGCTTCATTCGGGATGGACAAAGGTATGCAGGGGCAGCAGTAGTGACAGAATCTGAAATAATATGGGCAGCCGCTCTCGCTGCGGGAACATCAGCCCAAAGAGCAGAACTGATAGCCTTAAACAAGGCCCTCGAACTGGGTAAAGACAAAAAGCTCAATGTGTACACTGATAGCCGATATGCTTTTGCCAGGGCACAAGCATATGGGGCCATATACCAAGAGAGAGGATTACTCACGGCAGGAGGAAAAACCATTAAAAATAAACAGGAGATTCTGGATCTGCTGGCCGCTTTATGGCTGCCAAAAAAATTGGCCATTGTCCATTGCCCTGGGCACCAAAAAGCAGAAACACCCATAGCCCGAGGAAACTGAAAGGCAGACCAAACAGCCAGAGAGGTAGCCTTACAAACCACCACAGTCCTAACCACTCAGCTACCCGACCCAGGGTCACCAACGCTGCCAGATCAGCCCCACTATTCTCAAGAAGACTTGAGGTCAATACATATGCTACCTGTAACCAAAAAAATTGACAATTGGTGGTATACGGGAGACCACAAGATAATTTTGCCTGGTGACCTAGCTGAAAACCTCCTCCACCACATCCACCGGACCACCCATTTGGGGACTCGGAAGACAGAAGACCTACTAAGGAACACCCACCTGAAGGTGCTCAACCTTAGGCCACTCAATGACTCAATTGTCACCAAATGCCTTAGCTGCAGGCTAACTAACACGAAAAGTGTGCCTAAGGGACAGGGGACTCGACTAAGGGACTCCAAACCAGGATCCCATTGGGAGATGGACTTCACAGAAATAAAACCTGGTAAATATGGCTATAAATACCTCCTAGTTTTGGTAGATACTTTTTCAGGATGGACTGAGGCATTCCCCACCAAGCATGAGACTGCACAAACGGTCATAAAAAAACTGTTGGAAGACATCCTACCAAGGTATGGTATGCCAGTGGGCTCCTGAGCTCTGACAATGGACCAGCCTTTGCTTCTCAGGTAACTCAAGAGTTAGCCAAGATATTGGGGGCAAAATGGAAATTACACTGTACGTATAGACCCCAGAGTTCGGGGCAGGTAGAAAGAATGAATAGGACCCTAAAGGAGACCCTTACCAAATTGACCAGGGAGACTGGTGGGGACTGGGTGGCTCCTCTTCCCTTTGCCTTATATCGGGTGCGGAATTCACCCTATCAGTTAGGATTAACCCCTTATGAAATCATGTTCGGAAGACCTCCTCCCATCTTACCTAATCTGAAGGCTGAGTTGATTGCTGAATATGATAACCGACAATTGCTTGATTCTTTAGAAGCCATAGCACAGGCTCACAAGGATATATGGCCTCGTTTAAAGGCTATCTATGAGGCTGCTCCTCCTCCTAACCCGCATAACTACCAACTGGGAGACTGGGTCTATGTGTGCAGACACTGCCAGAAAAACCTTGAACCACGCTGGAAAGGACCATACGTCGTGCTTCTAACCATGCCGACGGCTATTAAAGTCAACGGGATCATCACCTGGATTCATCACACCCATGTCCGGCTCACAGATCCCCACGATTGACTGGAGGATTATACTTCACAATGGAAGATCAACAAAGATACGAACAATCCCCTTAAACTGAAGCTGTGCCGTTCTTGATAGTTATCCTAACACTTATTACAACTGTATGTACTGCCCCCATCAACCCTCATCAACCTCTTAACCTCACTTGACTAGTCACAGAGACTTCTACGGGAGAAATCTTGGCCCAAGTCTCAAAAATAGCACCCCTTAACACCTGGTTCCCGGAATTGGGTTTTGACCTACATGCACTTTTCCCAATTATGCCCCGGACCTACTCTGGCATATTCCTTACTATTATGTCTGTCCTGGTAGAGCTGACAAGGGCTGGAGAAAACAATGTGGGGGAGATAAAGGCTATTTTTGTTACTCCTGGAGTTGTGTGAGCACAGGAAACATCTACTGGTCACCCCTGATAAAGGATGATCTTATTGCTGTTACCCAAAAAGACACACCCACACACTAGGGTAGATGGAGGGGTAACTGTCCCTCCCATATAACCTCCTCTAGTTGCAACCCTATCAAGATAATCTTTACCAACAGAGGTATGCAGGATGGAATGTGGGAAACAGGAAAAACTTGGGGGCTCCAGTACCCCAACGGCGGGAGCCATCCAGGGAGATTATTTACTATTGTCTTACAAAAAGAGGTCCCCAACTCTCCAGAGCCCATACCCATTGGTCCAAACCCTGTCTTAATTCCCCCAGTGATACCTAGGCCAGCCACAATTACCCCGATGACACCTAAATCTGCAACCACAGTTCAGGAACATCACTCCCCAGGTATATATTCCCATAATAAGAGCCTTCCCTTCTCCCACTATCCTATCTGGGAATTAATGACCAAGACCTTTGAAGTACTTAACTCCTCCCAACCTAACCTGACAAAAGAATGCTGGCTCTGCCTGAATGCTCAACCTCCATTTTATACTGGAGTAGCTATAATGGGAAACCACACTCGGATCAACCTGACCCATTGCTCCTGGGGACTAAATGGTAAACTTTCTCTCCAACAGGAACAGGGACTTGTGTTCGGTCCCCTAAAGCCTAGCTCCTTATAGGGCTCTGTAATCAAACCATTGATATCTCAAACAACACTTATTATTCAGCTACCTCAGGGTGGTGGGCTTGCTCCACAGGACTAACTCCTTGTATCCATGGGACAGTCCTCAACAAAGGTAATGGTTACTGCGTTGTGGTGCAACTCTTCCCCAGGATAACTTACTATGAAGAAACCCAGATGGAGCTGGCCTTTTCCCCTATTCCTTCTTCCAGAACCAAGAGAGCTATAGGGGCTGCAGCAATTTTACTGTCCTCATTGGTTGGCCTAGGAATAGCTGGGGCAACTGGGGTCAGTACTTCAGCCTTAATTTTGCAGGACAAAAATTATAGGGCTCTCCAGGCAGCCATCAATTCTGACCTCAAAAATCTAGAACAGTCAATCACTAAATTAGAAGAGTCTCTAAACTCCTTGGCAGAGGTTACTCTACAAAACAGAAGAGACCTAGACCTCCTCTTCATGCAACAAGGAGGCTTATGTGCAGCTTTAGGGGAAGAATGTTGCTTCTATGTTAACCACTCAGGGGTTATTAGAGATTCTATGATGTTGCTTAGAAAAAGGATCAAGGATAGAGAGCCTAAAAACTCAGGATGGTATGAACAATTATTCAATTTGTCTCCATGGCTCACCACCTTACTCTCAGCTTTGGCCAGGCCTATAATACTCCTCCTATTAATGTTGACTATAGGACCATGCATAATTAACCGGCTGCTAACTTTCATCAGAGAATGGGTAAATACAGTCCAACTCATGGTGCTAAGGTTGCAATAGCAACCTCTATATACTATAACCTCTACCTCCTCCTCAGACCCATGATTGGGCCTGAAGAATTTACTATAAGAATGGGGGAAATGTTGGGGCCTGGTTAAAAAATAACAGGGACATCGTCATTTCAGGCTCAGGCTCTTTGTTTCTTAGAACTGACCTGAGCATGACCTCATCCCTGGAATGCACCATAACCTGGGTATGAACCCTCCTCTGGAATGCACCATCTCAGCCCTGGTCCAATCATAATTGAGCAAAGCAGGCCTTTGCTCAAGGTGACCAAATAAGGAATAACTTTGGCCACATTCCTCATGGCCAGGACACAGTTGGAGTAAAAACCAATCCCAATATGCCAAGACCTCCTTACCTGAATAATGTCCAATCTGTTCACCCCCAGGATAGGAAGTCCTGCCTCCTGCCCTTCCCCAATAAAAACCCTGCTGGGGTGGGGCTCGGGGCAGTCTGTGCAGATCCGCTGTGTCAGTGAGGTCAGAGAGCCTGAGCTTAAGCCCGAATAAAGGCTCTTTGTTTTTGCATGTGACTTCGGCCTCCTGAGTGGTCTTTTGGGGTCTTGCGATCTGGGTACAACAGCTGGATCATATGGCAGATCTATGTTTAGATTTTTAAGAAGCCTCCATATTTTTTTCCAGAGTTGTTTCACTAATTTGAATTCCCACCAGAAGTATATGAGGGTTCCTTTCCCCCCATATCCTTGCCAAAACCTGTTGTTGGTGGAGTTTTTCATGATAGCTATTTTAACAGGGATGAGGTGGACTCTTACTGTGGTTTAGATTTGCATTTCCTTTATGGCTAGAGATGATGATCAGTTTTTCATGTGTTTTTTGGGCATTTGAATTTCTTCTTTTGAAAATGATCGGTTTAGTTCAGTTGCCCATTTCTTTATTTGTTCATTGATTTTGGTAGAGTTTAATTTTTTTAAGTTCCCTGTATATTGTCTGATGTATAGCTGGCAAATGTTTTCTCCCACTCTGTGGGTGATCTCTTCAGTTTAGAGACCATTTCTTTTGTTGTGCAGAAGCTTTTTAATTTTATGTAGTGCCATTTGTCTATCCTTTTCTTAGTTACTGTGCTGATGGGTTTCTATTGAGGAAGTCCTTGCCTATACCTATTACTTCCAGAGTAATCCCAGCTCTTTCTTGTACTAACGTCAAAGTTTCAGGTTGGATAAACTTCTTGATCCATTTTGAGTTGATACTATTATTGGGTGATAAAAATGGATCTAGTTTCAGTTTCTTGCAGATGGATAACCATTTTTCCCAGCAACATTTGTTGAAGAGGCTGTCTTTTCTCCATTGTATGTTTTTGGCACCTTTGTCAAAAATAAGGTGGGCATAGCTGTGTGGATTCATATCCTGGCCTCTTTTCTGTTCCATTGGTCTTCATGTCACTTTTTGTGCCAGTACCATGCTGATTTTAATGTTATGGCTTTGTAATATAATTTGAAGTCAGGTATTGTGATACCTCCAGCATTGATCTTTTTGCTGAGTACTGCCTTGGCTATTCATGGTCTCTTGTGTATCCAAATGAACTTTGGGGTAGATTTTTCAATCTCTGTAATGAATGACAATGGGATTTTGATGGGAATTGCATTAAACATATAGATTGATTTTGGGAGTATAGCCATTTTTACTATGTTGATTCTACCAATCCATGACCAGGGGAGATCTTTCCACCTTCTGTAGCCTTCCTCGATCTCTTTCTGCAGGGGTTTGTAGTTCTTCTTGTAGTGGTCATTCACATCCTTTGTTAAGTTTACTCCTAGGTGTTTCTTTTTTATTTTTTTGAGGCTATTGTAAATGGTATTGTTTTCATATATTCTCTCTCAGTTTATTTGTTATTGGTGTATAGAAAAGCTAATGATTTTTGTAAGTTGATTTTGTATCCTGCCAACTTGCTGTAGATGTTTATGGTGTCTAGGAGTTTTTGAGTAGAGTTTTTGGGGTCATTAAGGTATAGGATTATATAATCTGCAAATAGGGATATTTTGACAGTTTCTATACCTATTTGTATTCCTTTTATTTCTTCTTGCCTAATTGCTCTAGCTAGGAATTCCAATACTATGTTGAATAGGAGTGGAGATAGTGGGTACCCTTGTCTCATTCCTGATTTTAGGGGAAATCGTTTCAGTTTTTCACCATTAAGTATGATGTTGTCTGTAGGTTTGTCATATGCAGCCTTTTCAATGTTGAGGTACTTTCCTTCTATTCCTAGTTTTCTTAGAGCTTTTGTCATGAAGTGGTGTTGCATCCTGTTGAAGGGTTTTTCTTCATGTATTGAGATGGTCAAGTGGTTTTTGTCTTTGCTTCTGTTAATGTGTTGTATTATATTTATAGATTTGTGTATGTTGAACCATTCCTGCATCCTTGGGATGAAGCTGACTTAGTCATGTTGAATGATCTTTCTGATGTGTTGGATTTAGTTTGGAATTATTTTATTGAGGATTTTTGCATCAATGTTCATTAAGGAGATTGACCTATAGTTCTCCTTTTTGGAGATAACTTTGTATGGTTTTGGGATTAGTGTAATACTGGCTTCATAAAATGTGTTAGGTAATGTTCCTTCCCTTTCTATTTCATGGAACATTTTAAGGAAGGTTGGTATTAATTCTTCTTTAAATGTCTGGTAGAATTCAGCAGAGAATCCATCAGGTCCTGGACTTTTCTTCTTTGGGAGACTCTATTGCTGCTTCAATTTCATTTTGTGTTATAGATCTATTCAGGTGATAAATATCTTCTTGGTTCAATTTTGAATGGCCATACATATGTAGAAATATGTCCATTTCTTTACTTTCAAATTTATTAGAATATAGGTTCTCAAAGTAGTCTCTGATGAGTTCCTGTATTTCCATGGTATTTGTAGTTATCTCCCCTTTTGCATTTCTGATTTTATTTATGAAGGTTTTTTCTTTCTTCATTTTAGTCAGGTTTGCTGGGGTCTGTCAATCTTATTTATTTCTTTGAAGAACCATCTTTTTGTTTCACTGATTCTTTGTATGGTTTTTTTGTTTCATTGATTTCAGCCCTTATTTTTATTATTTCTCTGCCTATGTTTTTTTTTGGGATTTGCTTGTTTGTCTTTTTCTAGGAGTTTAAGATGAAGCATTAAGTCATTGATTTGAGAGAGATCTTTCTGTTTTTTAAATATATGCACTAATGGCTATAAACATTTCTCTTAGGATTGCCTTTGTTGTGTCCCATAGATTCGTGTATGTCGTGTTTTCATTTTCATTAACTTCCTGGAACCTTTTAATTTTTTCTTTTATTTCATAAATGATCCATTGATCATTGAGCAATGTGTTGTTCATCTTCCAGTGGTTTGTATGATTTTTACTGTTGATTTTGATCATTTTAATGCATTGTGATCAGATAGAATGCATGGGATTATTTCTATTTTATTATATCTACTGAGGCTTACTTTGTGCCCTAAGATATGATCAATTTCGAAGAAAGTTCCATGGGAAGCTGAGAAGAATGTATATTGTGCAGCAGTTGGGTGAAATATTCTGTAGACATCAGCTATGTGCATTTGATCTATGGTGTGATTTACTTCTAGAACTTCTTTATTGATTTTTTTTGTTTGAATACCTATCTATTGGTGATGGTGGGTATTACAGTCTCCCACTACCATTGCATTGCTGTCTATATATGTTTTTAGGTGCTTCAGAGTATGTTTGATGAAATTGGGTGCACTGATGTTGGGTGCCCATAGCTTGATAATTCTTATTTCCTTTTGATGTATTTCCTCTATTATTAGTATGGATCATCTTTCTTTATCTCATTTTATTAATATAAGATTGAAGTCTTCTTTGTCTGACATAAGTATTGCTACTTCTTCCTGTTTTGGTGGTCCATTGCCTTGGTAAATCTTCTTCCAGCCTTTCACCCTAAGTCAGTGCTTGTTTCTGTCAATGAGTCAGGTCTCCTGTAAGCAACAGATTCTTGGATCTTCCTTTTTAATGCAGTTTGCCAAACAGTGTCTTTTTATGGGGATTTTAAGTCCATTAACATTCAGTTTCAGTATTGATAGGTTTGTGGTTATTCCTGTCTTATAGTTGTCCTTATTGTTTAAGGGTTTGATTGTGTGCAGCTGAATAAATGTTACTCTTTTCTTTCTTGTCTTTTCTTCTCCTGTGGTTTGGTACTGCCTTTCCTTTCATGGTTTTGTTTGTTTTCATTTTCTGTGTGCAAAATTCCTTGGAGAAACTTTGGTAGTGGTGGTTTGGTTGTCATGTATTGTTTTAGTTTCTGCTTATCATGGAAAACTTTTATTGCTCCATCTATTTTGAATGATTTTTTTGCTGGGTAGAGTGCCCTAGGGTTCAAGTTATTTTCATTCAATTCCCAGAATACCTCACTCCATGCTTTTCTTGCTTTTAAGGATTCTGTTGTGAAATCTGTGATTTTAATGGGTTTACCTTTATACGTTATTTGTTTTTTCTCTCTTACAGACTTGAATATTCTTTCTCTATTCTCTCTGCTTATTTTTTTAATGATGATATGTTGTGGGGTAGCTCTATTTTGGTCAACTCTGTTTAGTGTCCTGGAGGCTTACTGTACCTTAATGGGCATAGTTTTTTCTAGATTTGGGAAATTTTCTGTTATTATTTTGTTGAATATATTATGAATTCCTTTGCTTGTACCTCTTCTCCTTTTTCAATAACCATGATTCTCAGGTTTGATCTTTTGATCGAGTTGGTGAATTCTTTCATGTTCCTTTCAAAGGTCTTGAGTTGTTTGACTAATAGTTTTTCTTTTTTTGCTTAAATTTCCATTTTGTCTTCAAGTTCTGAGATTCTGTCTTCTGCCCATTCTTGTCTGCTGCAATAGAATTCCATTGTTTTCTAATTCTCTTTTATTCTTATTTCTGAGGTTTTCCATATCATTGGTCATTTTCTTTTTAATATTGTCAATTTCTGTCCTTAATTCATTTATCTCTTTATGTATGGTGTTCCTTGTTTCACTTTGGTGCTTATTTAGGTCTCCTATGAGTTCCTTTATTTGTTTTGGTGTCTCCTCATATTATTTATTTGTTTTCTTAGAATTTCTTCAGTTCCTCTTCTATGTTTTTTTGACCATGTCTAGTAGCCTCTCCATGAAATTCTTAGTGATTACTTTCAGGATTTCTTCTTTTAAGTTGTTCTTGTGGGGTTTGTTGGGTTCCTTGGGATAGTCTGTCTTTGTTTTGTTGGAATCTGGAAATGAGTATCCATTTTCTTCATTTCCCTCTGAATACTGCATTAATTTATTTTTGGGGGGAGAATTGTTTCCATACATTTTCCATTTTCCCATCAATCCACTTGGTGTTTCTCTGTCCCTGGTCTGTTTGTAATTTAGTATCAGTTAACTTACAATAGCAAATCTCACAAAACAAAGAAAGGAGGAGAAAAAGAGAAAAGAATAAAAAAAAAGAAAACCCAAGAAATCAACAGGTAGATTGGTGGACAAACAAACAGGGAACAAAACAAACTAACACATAAAAAAATTCCAAGTTCAGGAACAATAGAATTGCATTCTTATTAGTTCTGGTGTTACACCTTCAGCATGCAGTCCTGGTGTTGTTATTTAAGCAGAAGTTGTGTCTTAGTCTCATCAGGTGGTTGGGGTGAATCACCAGTTTTTTTCCCATCTTTCAGCACTGCTTAGTCAGCTCCTCCCTCAGTGAGGTTTGGCTTGTCCTTAGTTTCTGCAGTTCAGCTCTGCATTTCATCAGCCATCCTGCTTTTGCCTCACCCCCTTCCTCTGAGTCAAGGTCAGAGATCCATCATTTGGCTCCCTGCTGTCATTGTGTTATGCTGGTTGCTGATTACTTTTCAGTTTTGCAATATTGTTTGACTTTAGATGTTGCTCACTGGCTCAGGAGATGAGATTTTTGGACTGCTATCTGCCCTATTTCAGCCAGTGGCTTATCACCTGCCCTCTGTCAGCCCATCTGCCTTTCCAGCCTTTGTTTACTGAAACTTTGCACGCAGGTCAGCTCCTTGCCACTCCACTCTTCTCCAGTGCACATAGAGCACCCCACCCCCTCTGTTTCATGTTCATTTTCAGTTCCCTGTTTACTATTCAGTTTTTGTTTTGTTTTGTTCTGTTTGCAGGACAGGGAGTCAGTCTGTCCAAGGGGCTATGCTGGTTTATCCCAGGGGTAACTGTGGGAATGCCACATGCCAATTATTTGCCACCTGTTGGTCTGCTGTATGTCTCCCCAGGAGGTTTGGAGCCATTGTCTATCAGCATAGGAACCCTCCTGTTTTCTCAGTGCATCATGGTACAGAGAAACTTTGTACAGGCTGGATGTTCAGGGTTTCTGTGGGAAACCCTCAGGACCCCCAAAGCCTCTTGGAAAAAAGTGGAGTCACTGTATCTTTTGGGCAATGGCCCTAAGAGAGAATTCAACAGTCCAAGAGGACAGTTGCTGAACTCCCCTGTTCTCTCTCTGCATTGGACCAGGAAGACCCAGTCCCAAGAACATGATGTTCTGCACTTGGGCTCATAGCCATAGCAATGTGACAGCCAATCCTAGTACACATGTCAAGGGAAAGCTGGGGACTGCCAAGTACTCCTTCTTCTTTTCTGCACTGCTTAAGTACACACTTCAGAAAATAAACCACACCATTGCTGTCCAGCACAGCTCTGAGTTCATGTCATTATTTGCTACTTGAGCACCCAAGGCCAGAGTTGGAGCCCCTGCTGCAGCTGGACTGTGGAAGGTGTCAAAGCCCTGATTCATCTTGGTGCTTTTGTTCTGCCAAGTGTGTTGCCAGTGTCTCAGCAAAATTTTTTACTTATGGAGCTCATGCTGTCTGTTTCTGCATTCATCACCATCTTTTCATGTAGTCCCATTTGTAAACACTTTATCTTCATTGTTGAGCCATTTAAGTTCTATTTAGGAAGTCATTGCCTATGTCTTTTATTTCCATGTGTTCCCTGCTTTTTTCTGCACCAGCTTCAAAGTTCCATGTCTTATATATGTGGGAATGTCATGAGGAAACTCACCGTATAGTTATCTTAAACAAAACTGTCATTTGTTTCTTTTTTAACAAATCAGAGATTTGAGGGAAAACTAGGTCCTTTCTGGGGGAATTGGTGACAGTGGGAGGAGTCAGGATGTGGGGAAAGTGTTTAGAAGGGTGAATATCTTGCAAATAATGTGTACACATGTATATAAATGAAAAATTGAGACCTGTGGAAACTATTCCAGGAATGGGGGGAGTAAAGGAGAATGAAGAGGGAGTGAATTCAACTGTGCAATATTTGATATAAGAACTTTTATAAACACCACAATGTGCCCCCAGCACAACAATAAAATAAATAAATAAAATAAAATGAAGGTGCAATCAAAAAATGGTTTTCATTTTCAGTAGCAATTCCAACCTCATTAACATATATCATATTCACATGAGTAGTTTTCATTCCAAAGATAAATAAGTAAAACATTGATGGGTGATCATTAGGTGATCATTTATTGAAAGGTGGGATAACTAAAGTAGTTATATGTGCATGAGTCACAGAGGCCTCTGAAACAGCATTGTACCTTTCTTTTGCTGGATGAGCTGGATCTTCTAAAAAATTACTGTGACTGAATTTATACATTTCCTCTTAATCCAGTAAGCAAAACATCATCATTTTGTAACACTTACATTAAAAATACTTTATGTTAAGAAAATGTCTACTTTATTATAACTAAATATTATAGTTAAAAATTGGGGGGATATTTTTATGTGATTAAAACATTCCAAACTGTACTTTAATATCTATACATGAACAGTTATAGTAAGTTCAAGGAACAGTTAAGAATAAACTAAAGTGAAAATAATTTTGCTAATATTTTTATTTACTCAAAGAATTTCTCATGATATTTATGTATTTCTAAAAGTAAAAGAAATTAACTGATAATACAAACAGTTATCACTGAGAAGCGGGTAACACAAAAAAAAAAACTCAACAGACATGCTCAGCTATATGGAACATGCACTTTGGGGGAGCCATTTTGTGGCAGGAATTCACTGATCATCAGGTGATGCATATAAAATGAAGCATAGTTCATCTTTGCAACAATAGAAATATATAAGAGCATTGCTGGCAAGGTCTGGGAGACTAGAAACCCAGAATCATCATCACCGACTGACACATCAGGGTATGTGCATGAATTGAAGGCAGGAACAAGTTCATAGTAGGGCATATATACATCAAAGCCATGTCCACTGAGGTTGAAAAAAGAAATCCATAATCCTAGATGACACAAAATCACTGGGACTATGATTTTCAAAGTTAATGTGACCAGAGTCACATGTGGGGTTGGTTAATATTTTGGAGTACTACCTATATTTTCTGATTGAAAAGGTATGTACGGGACCCAAGAATTTGTAATTTAAAATGCTCCTTAGTGATGATGATCTAGTTGGTTCAAGTATCATATTTTGATTTGTGGGTTTGTAATCATTAAAGAAAAAAATAGCACGCAATCACTATTTAGGAAGATTAGCTACAAAATATATACCACCAAGTATCAAATGAGCTGGAAAAAGAAAGCAGAAAAAGGTGTCTGCTCTAGGGAAAAAAAGCCCATGGTTGTTTCTCCCTTTTCCTTCCTTCCGTCCTTCCTTCCTTCCTTCCTTCCTTTCTTTTTTTCTTTCTCTTTTCTTTTCCAATAAGCAGAAGCTAGAGCATCATCAGAATTGAACTCTATAACATCCTGGACCCCTGACCCATAGAAAGCCTACCTGTGCCCCACTGCACTAAAACCAGTCCCAGTAAGTGCCTTGAGAAAGTGGCATGCCATTTCCACCCCCGCCCCCCTGTGGCCAGTTTTAAAAGTGCCTGCATAAATCCTCAGACCAAACAATTGACCAAATCACACCACAGGACTCCCTTACCCATCTCCTGGGAACATAATCCAGCACAACCCCTGGGCAGACTGAATCCCCCTGAACAAAACTGAAATGCATAAACAGTGAATTGTAATCTATCACAGACAGTTGGGGTCAGGTGGAATGCTGAATCTGCCTTGGAGAATGGGGGTGGGGCAAGGAGCAGAACTTTTAAGAAACTAAGGTGGGACAAGTAACAAAAGCTGAGAGTGGTGGTGGGGTGACAAGCCAACCTCCCAAAGCAAGCCTATGGTGGATTCCTGAGCTTGTCTTGTGGGACTGAGGGTGGTACTCAAAAGTAAACTGCCCCACTTTGCTGGGGAGCTGACCAGACAGTGTTGCAGTGGTAGAGCAACTCAGCTGGTCCTTGGTGAAAACAACAACAGATCTGACCACCTTGCACTAACTGGCAGTGACTTACCTCAGGTCCAAATTGCAACCTGCCCAATGGACAGAAGGAACCAAATACTGCTCACAGGTCAGTCACCTGGGAAGACCACTTTAGAGCACCCAGTTGTAATGAATGTCTCATAACTTCAAGAAAACAAGAAAAAAAAAAAAAAAACCTTCAGCCATCTCCCCCACCAAGCTCTCCAAAAAGAGAGGCAGCGTCCTTCCCCAGAAAGCCCAAAATATAAGTGTCAATACCAGACTTGGATGCCAAAGGAATATGTCCAGAACTTTTACCAAATAGACTGAACATTTTGTTGTTGTATGTATTTTTTTGTATTATTACATTTTCTATCACTGTTCTCTTATCCCAATTCTTACCCACTTCATTTTCCTTCCTTTTCTAGTACTACAATCCATTGTTCTCCCTCCCAACTACTCTTTCAGCACCTTCTCATCCACTGTCTCCTCCTGCTTCACCTCCCTTCCCTATCATTCCCAACCTGTCATCACACTACCCCTCCCTCCCACACACTCACCATCTGCTAACTAGCACGCTGTACCAACTTTGTACACCCTCAGTCCCATGCAATGCCTAATACAAACACCCTCCACTACAACATTGGAAACGCAACTGAAAAAAATAGGGCCACAAAATCCAGCATCCCCCATACCACTTCTCCCTCCCAAACACCCCCCTTCTTGAACTCCTTTTAACACCACCTTTACCAATTACACAAGTTTCTATTTCTAGCCAAACAAACTTAGCCACCAACTTCCACTGTTTATAGATATTAGTACCAAGGGATTTCTATACAAGATGTAAACAACTGATACGGCATTGAACTTGTGAATTTGTTATTGTTAATTTAACCCTCCAAGGACAGACAGAAAGAGCACATCAATCTAGCTCACAATCAAGTTAGTCACAACACAAAAATAAAATCTAGAGAAAGAAAACAGGCAATTAAAATCACCAACTAGCCAATCAACAACATAGTGGCACAGCACCAATTGGAGTGATGGGGAGAAGAAGAAGGGAAGGAAACTACACTCCTAAAAAAACAAAAAAGCAAGCAAACAAACAAAAACCCCCCAACTTAATAGATAATGTAGTGGGAAATGAAGAAAATGGATATCCAGTTCCTGACCCCACAAAACAATGATAAATGTCAATTATGAGCCTGGTGATAACCACAAAAAAATTCCTCAAAGAAGAAATCACTGAGAAATTCATAAAGAAAATACAAGACATAGTTAACCATAACATACAATTTGTACTCAAAAAATTTCAAGACACCAAAAATAATGAACATGAGAAGATATGGAAAAAAAATGAACTCAGAGAGGACTTTAGCAAACCCAAAAGTGAAACAAAAGACACTATAAAGAAAGAGGTATATGAATCAAATATAGCAACACAAAATATAAAAAAAGAATTGAACAAGGTATGGAAACCCTCAGAAAAAAGAATCAAACAGAAATCCTGGAACTAAAAAGTCCATTTAGTCAAACAAAAAACATATTGGATGTTCACTACAGCAGATAAGAACAAGTGGAAGACAGAGTCTCAGAGCTCAAAGATGAAATAAATGTTAAATTAAAAAGAGATAAATTTTTAGTGAAAAAACTCAAGAGTTGTGAAAGGAATAAGCAAGAATTCAGTAACTTCATCAAAAGACCAAACCTAAGAATCATGGGCATTGAAGAAAGAGAAGACATGCAAGCTGAAGGGATATGCAATATATCCAATAAAATAGTAACAGAAAATTGCCCAAATATCAAGAATAATGTGCCTATTAGGTACAGAAAGCCTCTAAGACATGAAACAGACTTCACCAAAATAGAAACTCTCCATGGAGTATTAGCATTAAAAAAAAATCTGTCACAGAGAACACAGAAAGAATATTAAAGACTAAGAGAGAAAAAAATAAGGTATAAAGTAAACACATCAAAATAACAGCAGACTTCTTAACAAAAACATTAAAAGTAACAAGGGCATGGAGTGAGGTATTTTGCACACTGAAAGAAAACAATTTCACTCCTAGGACACTCTACCCAGCAAAACTATCATTCAAAATTGAGGGAGGAATAAAAGTTATCCATGATAAACAGAAACTAAAATGATATATGACTAGCAAGCCACCACTACAGAAGATTCTCCAAGGAATTTTGCACATAGAAGATGAAAGCAATCAAAGTCCTGAGAGGATGGTGAGTATTAACCCACTGGAGAAGAAAAGATGAGCAATCAGAGAGCACCATTGATCTGGCTGCACACACTCAAATCCTTAAACACCAAAGCAGCTAAATGGCATACCTATCAATATTAACACTAATTGCCAATGGACTCAACTCACATATCAAAAGACACTGTCTGGCAAACTGGATTAAAAAGGAATAACTGACAATCTGTCATTTACAAGAGAACCATGTTATTGACAGAAATGAATACTGGCTTAGCATGAAAGGGTAGAGGAAGATTTACCAAGCTAATGACATCCAAAAACTAGCAGGAGTAGCAATACTTAGACAAAGTAGACTTCAAACTTACATTAGTCAAACAAGACAAAGAAGATTACCTCATACTAATAAATGGTGCAATATATCAAAAGGAAACAACAATCATTAACCTATGTGCATCCAATATCAGTGCACCCAATTTCATCAAACACACACAAAGGGCTTAAAAGCACATATAGACTGCAACACAGTGGTATTGGGAGACATTAATGCCCCTCTATCACCAATAGATAGGTCATCCAAAAAAAAATCAACAAAGAAATGCTAGTGCTAAATGACACCAGAGGTCAAATGAACCAACTGATATCTACACAATATTTCATCCAGAAACAGCACAATATACATTCTTCTCAGCAGACAATGGAACTTTCTCCAAAATTGACCATATCTTGGGACACAAAGCAAGCCTCAGCAAATATAAGAAAATAGAAATATTTCTATGCATTCTATCTGACCACAATGCATTAAAACTAGAAATCAAAAACAAAAGAAGCAGTAGAAAATATGCAAACAATTGGAGGCTAAACAACACATTGCTCAATGTTCAGTGGGTCATAGAATAAATAAGAGAGGAAATGAAAAATTTCCTGGAATTTGATGAAAATTACAACACAACTCACCCGAACCAATAAGACACAGAAAGGGCAGTCCTGAGAGGAAAGTTTATAGTCATGAGTGCATATATTAAAAAGGACAGAAAGATATGAGATAAATGACCTAATGCTACATCTCAAATTCCTAGAAAAAACAAAAAGAAGCAGAACCTAAAACAAGCAGAAAAAGAGAAATAATAAAAGTAAGGGCCAAAATTAATGAAAAAGAGACCAAAACACCCTCCAAACAATCAACAAAATAAAAAGTTGGTTTTTGAAAAAATAAACAAGACTGACAAGCCCCAGGCAAATCTGACTAAAATGAGGAGGGAAAAGACCCAAACTAGTAAAATCAGAAATAAAAAAGGGGAGATACCAGTAAACACCAAGGAAATCATCAGGGACTACTTTGAGAAACTGTATTCAAATAAATTGAAAAATCTTAAAGAAATGGACAAAATTCTAGATTCTTATGGCCATCAAAACTGAACTAAGATGATCTTAGCCCATTATGTGTTACATATAACACATAATGAAATTGAAGCAGCAATAAATAGTTTCTTGAAAAAGAAAAGTACAGGACCCAACTGATTCTCTGCTAAATTCTACCAGACCTTATTATTATCCTAAGGAAGAACTAACACCAACACTCTTTAAACTTTACCACAAAAAATAAAGGGAAGAAACACTGCTTAACTCATTTTATGAAACCAGTATTATACATATCCCAAAATGAGACAAAGACACACACAAAAAGGGGAACTGCATGTCAATCTCCTTAATACCCATTGATACAAAACTCCTCAATAAAATACTGGCAAACCAAATCCAACAAAGCATCAAAAAGATCATTTGCCATGAGTAAGTTGGCTTCATCCTAGGGATGTAGGGATGGTTCAATATACACACATCATTAAATGTAATAAAGTACATTAATAGAAGCAAAGACAAAAACCACTTAATAATCTCAATAGATGCAGAAAAAGTCTTCAATAAGATTCAACAGCATTTCATGTTAAAAGCCCCAAGGAAACCAGGAATATAAGGAATGTAACTCAACATTGTAAAGGCTATATGTGACAAACCTATACCCAACATCATATTTAATGGGGAAAACCTGAACCCATTTCCCCAAAAGTCAGGAATGAGACAAGGGTGCCTACTCTCCCCACTCCTATTCAATGTAGTCTGGAATTCCTAAGCAGAGAAATAATGCAAGAAGAAATAAAAGGAATGCAAATAGGTAAAGAAGGATTCAAATGATTCACATTCCCAGGTTACATGATCTTATACCTTAAAGATGTGAAAAACTCCACCCAAAATCTCCTAGACACCATAAACATCTTCAGCAATGTAGCAGGATACAAAATCAACTTACAAAAATCAGTAGCCTTTCTATACAACAACAATGAATAGACTGAGAAAGAATATAGGAAAACAATTCCACTTACAAAATCCTCAAAAGAATAATAAACCTAAGAATTAATCTTAACAAATTATGTAATTGACCTCTATAAGGACAACTACAAACCACTGAAAAAAGACTTCAAAGAAGACTACAGAAGGTGAAAAGATCCTGCATTCTCATGGGTTGGCAGAATCAATACAATAAAAATGGCTATACTCCCCAAAGCAATCTACATGTTCAACACAATTCCCATCAAAATCCCAATGACATCCATCACAGAGATTGAAAATTCTACCCTGAAGTTCATTTGGAAGGAAGGAGATTACAAATAGCCAAGGCAATACTGAGCAAAAAGAACAATGCTGGCGGTATCACAATACCTGACTTCAAACTATACTATGAAGCCATAGCAATAAAAACAGTATGATACAAGCACAAAAACAGATATGAAGACCAGTGGAACAGAATAGAGGACCAGGATATGAATCCACACAGCTACACCCACCTAATTTTTGAAAAAAGTGCCAAAGGACCTTAATATCAGACCTGAAACCTTGAAGCTAGTAAAGGAAAGAGCTGGGAATACACTAGAAGCAATAGCTATGGAAATTGACTTACTCAGTAGAACTCAAGTGGCTCAGCAACTAAGAAAAAGCATTGACAAATGGGACTATTAGAAATTAAAAAGCTTATAGATAACAAAAGAAGTAGTCTCTAAATTGAAGAGGTCACCCACAGAATGGGATTAAATCTTTGTTAGCTATACATCAAACAAAAGACTTGTAACCAGAATATACAGGGACCGCAAAAAACCTAAACTCTCCCAAAATCAATGACTCAATAAAGAAATGAGCAACTGATTTAAACAAAGCTTTTTCACAGGAAGAAGTTCAAATGGCTAAAAAACAGATGGTGAAAAATTCTCACCATTCCTAGACATAAAGGAAATGCAAATCAAAACCACAGTAAGATTTCACATTGATCCTGTTGGAATTGCTACCATCAAAAACACCACCAATAACAGGTGTTGGCAAGGATGCAGGGAAAAAGAAGCCCTCACACACTCTTGGTGGGAATGTAAGCTAGTACAACAACTGTGGAAAAAAATTGGAGGATTCCTAAAAAACTAAAAATAGATCTGCCATATGATCCAGCAATACCACTTGTATGTGACTTAGATTACTACTAAGGCACCTGCACACCTATGTTTATTGCAGCACTATTCACAATAGCCAAGTTATGGAAATAGCCAAGATGCCCCACTACTGACAAATGAAGTAAGAAGATGTGGCACTTAAACCCAATAGAATTTTACTTAGCCACAAAGAAGAATGAAATTTTGTCATTGCTGGTAAATGGATGGAAGTGGAGAACATCATCTTAAGCAAAAGTTAGGCTCAGAAGGTCAAAAATCACATGTTTTCCCTCATATGTGGATTGTAGTCCTAAAACAAATGCAGAAATATTATTGTCTGGGGATAGCACATTAATAGGAGACTGAGCATGTAAGGGAAGGGAAGCATGTAAGGAAAGGGAAGAAACCAAAAACTTGAATGTGGTTGATATGCTTATGGTATAGGAATGAATATAGTAATCTTAAACTGGCAGAGTCCACTGTGGGAAATGGTCTATGAAGTAGTGAAGAGGTCTGGTAGAGATAACCCAATTTGGGTTGTAATACACATATGCATGGAAACAACACAAAGAATCTCCTTGTATAGTTGTCCTTACATCAAACTAGCAAAAACGCCTTATTTTTATTATCTCTTATGGTTTTTTTTTTTCAATAAAACTGGAGAAAAGAGGGTGGAACAGGTTCTGCCCAGTGGCAGGAGCGTTGAGGGGAGGTGACCCAAATAATGTGTACACATGTAAATAAATGCAAATACGGTAAAATAAAATAAATAAAAATTTTTGAAAAAGAAACAGACAAATATGAGAAAACAGTAGTTTAGAAGGCGCTTAAGGACAGATATTGGCTGCAATTGGAATATATATTTCCAAAAGTAAGTCTATCAGATCCTTTTCCCTGAAAGCACTGGCTAGAATGAAGAATTAGGAGAGAAAGCAACAAACAGCTGTTGATAGGTAGGACTTTGGGCCTCCATTCACACCTGTAATGCTGTAGGACTTGCTAAGAGGAACACTGAAAAACAAATAACTCATAGGATCAGAATTTTTTAAAAAGTAAATTGGTTATTAAATTACTCTTTTTATATTCAAGATAAATATGTTGAAGCAACAGAGTCAGTTAGATAAAATGAACTATTGCACATTTTAAGGAACAAACATGACTGGCAATTTTGAAAAACCCTATTAATCTGTCATGCCATGCTCTATGGCAAATTGTCTTCAACATATGATGGAATAACAACATTGTCAACATCACTCTGAGATATTGCTATAATAAGATGCTCTCAGTCATTCAAGGCAAACCCAAGCCCTTTTATCCCAGGTATTTCTGTATAATAGTAAACCTTGCAAGTGAAATAAATGATGCATTTGTACAGTCTTCCCTTCCTGAAATTCAAGACAGGAAAAGAAAAAATAAATACAGACAGACTTTCCTCCCTGGAATGGGAAATAGCAGAAAATGTGCCAGGTGCCTTTTCTTTCCCTCCATATAAAAGATGGTCATGCTTAAGTTTATTATTAGTCTAACATGCTACAGTAACGTGCAGTGATTATGCAGAAATGACATTAGTTTAAACCCCAACATGCTCCCTTAGGGCATTAAAATTATGCAGAAAAATTTCAGAAGAGTCAAGTTAATGCTTGGTCATGAATAGATTATATGTCTGTTATCATGAAATAGCCAAGAATGTGTGGTAAGAACCATCATGTTTTAAATTAGTCTGTAGCCCCAAGATAATTCTCTAGAATGCTGCAATAAATACATAATGTATTCCTTTATGTGTTATATTTTTGTTTCATTATTGATGAAGCATGAAGCATTAAGTGCATATTTTAATAATTAGTGCTTGAATTCATTTTGCAGCAAGTCTGATGATAAATACATAGTTGCTATAATACAGCTGCATTAACATGCATTTTAATGTGTCCTTCTTCATATTGAAGGGTGATGTAGGTTTGTATGTTTTAGATGTTCTGTTAAGTTTTATGAATTAGACAATATAAAAGTATAAAGGGAAAACAGATTCAAGAGCATTAGCAATGTCAAACTGAATGGGAGGAAGCATTTTATCTAATGATTTCTCAAACAGCCTAAGGCTTTAATAGTTGGAATGTAGTTTCAATTTCATTAGAAAACACTGGGGAAATCATCCATTCAAGTGTGCTAAAACAAAAATTCCACGAGGCTCACAATATCTTTACTTTGGAACTCTTATGTCTTGAAATAAAATAGGCAAGGGCAAAGACCAAAAACATTTGAGGCCCAGAGAATTGAAGACTTGACACATTTTGATCATGAAACTCACTGCAAAACTATTTGATGAATGAATAAATAATTATCAAATTGGTCTTATCACAAAGCCAATATTTGTGGTCAACAATTACAGAACTGACCTCTTTCTACTGTACTTGACTATTTTGGGACCAAGAAGTTCTCTTTTTGCCAATTCACTTCTGCAGCACATAATCACTGAACATCTACTTTACTCTAGCTTTTGTAGTGTTTCTGTAGATCCAAAGATGGATAGATAATAAATAGCCCTGTTCCTCATAAGACTTAGTCTGGGAAAGGGCATATAAACCCACTGAATTAGAGGGAAATATGATAGAGTAAAGGAAGAAGTGAACTCCAGGAAAAGAGATGACATAGTCATATTTTGTCCCTTTGTTCAGTCTTTCACTGACTTTCCTCTGAGCAAGAAAACAAAGTCTTTATGATAGCCTCCTAGGTATGTCATCATCTGCTTCCATATCTCTGCTAAACAAATTCATTCTGGGCCATATTATCTACCTCAACCACACTCTCCTGTATTTGTTTATTTCCAGGCCAAACAAAGCTATTCAGGAATTTGACACACAGTGTTACCTTCACTTTGACTTTCCCTTACAAAGCCAGGTGGTACACTCTCTCTCCCACTTTTTCTAACCTCTGTTTAAAGATTAGAAAGAAAAGCTAACCTATTAACTTTTCCTAAGAACCACACAAAAATCAAAGTTCCATCTGTTACTATGCTTATATATTTATCTCATCATATTGGTCAGGTATCTGAAGCACAGAGAATGATATTTCAACAAAGTTACAGAGTCTGTAGATTTTGGTGCCACAGGGTCTATCTGGCTTCAGATACAACAGCTTCACTACTTTATTTTACATACTGCCTCCCTCTTAGTGGATTCCAGAAAATTGCAAAAATATTCTAAAGCATTTTCAAAATGAATCTCTTCAAAGGTTTGCAGATAATAATTGGATGCATAATGGAGTGTGGAGGGGTTGTAATAAGACAGAGGAGAGTGTTTGGCTCTGTTACTCTTTATATGTGGTGGTTCATTCTCACCCCTCCCCCCAAATTTCATGTTTTGGGGCTTGATCACCAAGATATTAAAGGATGTTGGAGCTTGAAAAAGTGTCACCTAGTGGAGGGCAACTAAATCAGAGAGTATTATCCTTTGCATGGTTTAATGCTGCTCTCAAGGAGTTAGTTGTCATAAGAGTGGGTTGTTACAAGTAGGGACAACCCCATGCCATGTATTTGACCTCTTCTGCATGGGGTTATTTCCCTTTATGCTTCTGTGCCAAATTGTAAAACAGCCAGGATGGACTTCATTAGATGGTAGTAACATGCTCTTAGACCTCCAGAACTATGACAAAAATAGGCCTCCTTTCTTACTAAAGTGCTCAACCTTACGTATTTTGTGAAAGCAACACAAAATGGACTAATATGCTATACTAGAAATATTATCAGATATTGCCACTGTAAGTATCTCAAGAGTATTAAATATAAATACTAAATAAGTACAGCACTTTAAGAAGTCTTATTTTTTTAAACAAGGTAACCATAGATTTCAGTATTATCAGGGCACAGTAGTGCTTGTAACAAAAGAACTGCAAAAGGAGGAAGATGAGGCCAGCAGCAATATCTACCCTGTCTGTCACAGAACTTTCATAATTTGTGGATGTGGGAAAGATATATATAATAATTTAGTCAACATACATAAATTTAACCTGTTTCCAATTTTAGCTATGTATCTCTTCTTAGTATCTTTTTCATCTTGATCAGATCTTCTAACCAACTGAATTGTACCAGACATTTAAAGAAGAACTAAGACTAATATTCATCAAACTATTCCATAAAGTGCAAAAAGAAGGGACACTACAAAACTCATTGTACAAAGTCAATATTACTCTAACACCAAAACCAGGTAAAGATGCATGAAAAACATAGTTATTGACCTATATCCCTTTGAGCATCAATGTAAAAATCCTCAATAAAATACTTGCTAACAGAATCCAACAAAATATTAAAAAGATCATACACCATTATCAAGTAAGTTTCATTCCAGGAAGGCAATGATGGTACAATATATGCAAATCAATAAAGATAATACATCACATAAACAGGATCAAGGACAAAAACTTTATCATCATTTCAATATATATACAAAAACCTTCAACAAAATTCAACATCATTTCATGATAAAAGCTTAGCAGAAACTAGGAATAGAGGGAACATTATACAGGCAATATATGACAAACCTATAGCCAACGTCATACTGAATGGAGAAAATTTGAACTATTTTCTGTAAAATCAGGAATGAGGCAAGGGTGTCTACTCTCCCCACTGTTTTTCAACGTAGTCCTGGAATTCCTAGCCAGAACAAAAACACAAGAGAAAGAAAAAAGAGTGATTCAAATAATGCTGGAAGAAGTTATCTAGAATTTATTTTCAGATTATATGGTCTTAAACCTGAAAAACCCTAAAACCTATGAAGAAACTCCTAGATCTCATGAACATGTCCAGCAAAGTAACAGGATACAAAGCCAATCACAGAAATCAGAGTCATTTCTATAGACAAAGGATGGTCTAAGGAAAACAATACTATTCACAATAACTTCAAAACATTAAAGTACCTGCTAATAAATTTAATGGAGGTAAAAGACCTATACAATGAATATTATAAATCACTCAAGAAAGAAATCAATGGAGACATCAGAAAATGGAAGGACATCCTATGCTCATAGTTTGGCTGAGTCAATACTGTGAAAATGGTATACTATGTGGAGAGAGGAATAGGAGAAGCCTATCAGGACATAAGTACATTTGTACTCAATATTCTGCAGGCTGAGATTGCACAACCTCAGCCACCGAAGAGAGTGAGAATATCATGTTAAGCCATGTAAGTAAGGTTCAAAAGGTCAAAGGTCACATGTTTTAGCTCATATGTGGAAGTTAGACCTATAAGATAAATTAAATATATGTGATCTTATATACAAATACACATATATAAAAAGAGAGAAACAACACATATGGGTTGTCTGAGAGAAATACAAAATGTGAGAGAAAGAATGTTAGAGTGTGAAAAATATTGAAACATTCCATCTGTGTAGGAAAATAATAAAATGAAATGCACTCTAAGATTTTAAATAGTAGGGGAACAGAGTGATAGAGAAAGAGTAAGTAAAAGGGGGGTTTAATCTGATTAAAGCATGATATGTACATGTCTAAAATGCCAAGAAAAAGCCCTATCAGAATATCAATACATACACTTAAGAAAATGAAGGACAGGAAGTTAAAACAGGTCCTGTCATGAGTTTATATCAGTAATAGTGGAGATGGCATAAGGAAAGGGTGAATGAGTGTGATATGGTGTATGTATTCATGTATTGAAACAGTAGAATGAAGCCTGCTGAAATTGTTTTAAGAATGACAGAGGGGTGAACTAATTAAGAGATATCATAAGCACATATGTATATATCAAAATGTTTCTCCCTGTACAAGTATTATACACTAATAAAATTTTAGAAAATAATTTTCAAAAAACAAAGTTCAAGACTAATATTAAATTATTATGACAGAACTAATTCAAAACTAAAAATGGGAATACAATCTCCATTTAAATCTACTGTGCTCATGAATCAGCTATAGACATAAATGTACAAAAATTTCATTTTACAAATAAATGAAATTTATTTTTTAAATTTATTGCATTGAATTAAAAAATTTTTACAGTTAGTATGTTTTAGTTATTTTTAATAGAGGAGTATTTCATAAACACAATTCATAAATCATATTTAGAAATTTATAAATAATATTTAAAAATCTATGAATAAAATGTTTTACTGATAAGAGATAAAATTCAAAGAAGTTTGGAATCTGTTTGTAAAATTTGACTCAAGATAGACATGGGATAGATTGCAGTTGGGTGCTAATGTTGATTTATATAACTGATGGAGTCAACCTGCACGAATATATCTGACTAAAAATAGCTTTAAAGAGTGTTTTATAAGCATGTATTAATTATACCTACTTAAAGGTTTCATTGTGACACTGTCATACATGTACATAATATATTTGTATTATTTCCAACACCATCACCCTCCCTTTCCTTTCTCTATACTCTGCCCCCAGTCTCCTTCCTCTTCTCTGTTGATCCCCCTTGATTTTGAAGAGTTTTTAAAACTTACTTTTAATAACTATTAATAATTTAAAATAGATATCTTATTTTTGTATTTGTGATTGATATTTTTAGGGAATACTGAATATTCACATCAAAATATATGAAAAAAGTAAAGGATTTTATGGGGTCACCTGTATACTTAATAAATTAGTAACTTTTAGCAACCCCCAAAGATATAGTTATTAACAACAATTATTCCATCATATTAGACTTGTACAGACTCTATTCTTCAAGTCTCCAGTAACAATATCTAAAAACAATCTTCTTTAAAATTTTTTGAAGCTTGCTAGTGTCAAGGAAATGCAGGTCAAGAATAAATCTATTAACAAAACAGTTATTGTGGGTTAAATTTTCTTATTTTATAACATTATGAACTTTTTGCCAGTGTTATCTTTTCTTCACATTAATATTGTCCATCCCTAAAATGATAAATTGTTCATGTTACACTTCAGTTTTTGATTTACTTACAGAGTACAATTGAATAGAAATTAGCTTTGAAAGAGGTCATCCATGGGCAAAATGTCAACAGGAATGTTATGCTGCCTTAATAGAATAATGTATATGTGAAGTAAGAGTGACTTAATTAAGGGAACCAGTCTCAGTAGAGTGCACTTTTATGTAGTGAATATAGATAACTGCACCATGTCAATTAATCCATTGATATTTCAATGTGAATATAAGAAACAATGAAGTATATGAGATAATTGTGTCAGAGTAAATGGATAGATAACAAATATATACACACTCGTTTGAGTCTTCAGCAACACCAGTATTACCACACAGGAAATTGTGCTTAGTTGTTTCTGTTAATAAAATGTGAAACCTTGAACATAAAAATATGAGGAAAAATCCTACTGTCCATAAAATAAGATATATTTTTTGGTTTTATGAAGTCCATTTAAGTATCCCTCCTACTTTTTCCTTCTAGTGTTTATTAATGTGATTATTTCAGAACAGGCATACCATTTTTCCACCAGACAGAAAACATTTCTTGTCAAAATTTTTTACTACATTTTTATTTATTTGGGTCAATTATTCGCTATTTGATGAGATAATATCTGAAGTCCATTCTTTAAGTGGAGAGGTCATAAATCTATGAAATCAACACCAGTCTTCATTTCTTCATAGCATGTAAACCCTAGAGTTTTAAACTCCAAGGATAGGCCTCATTATCCAGTAAACTGAAGAAGCAATGAAGGAACAGGCTGTGAAAGCAGGTAGCAGCAATTTTTAAATTGTTTTATTTCTTTTTTTTTGGAGGTACTGGGGCTTGAACTCAGGGCCTCATGCTTACTAGGCTTACTAGGCAGGTGCTTTCTCGCCTGAGCCTCTCCACTAGCCATTCAGCTCAGCAATTTTGTTTGAGTTGGAATCTGGCCTGGTCTTAGCTGATTACTTAAAAAAAAAGATGAAAATCTTGATTCTTACATGAAGTTTGTCTATTATTAATTTTGGAAGGTAATTCAAACCTACTTATTATACACTAACTAGTGGCAGCCAAACCAGACATGTGAGGCCAGTTTCAGTTGCTGGGCTTCCAAATGAATAACTCTTGCTCTTATTCTTTCAGTCATGAGTAAAGAGTACCCAGTTCTGAACTGATTGTGCCACTGGACAACACATGTAGGAGGACATAAGTTACTGAAACATCCATTCAATGCTAGCACTCATCCTAAGATTTTCCCCAACAATTTTGGGAGGTAGGACTATTGGTAATGATGTTCTTGGTAGTAAAATTTGAAATGATTGTTTTTGTTTTAGTCTTTGTAATTTTATTTTTCATCTTCCTTAACTGTATACAAAGCAGTATTATTAATTGTACATCAAAATTTTATGTTAGCTGGGCACTGGTGGTCCTATCTGTAATCCTAGCTACTCAGAAAAGAGAGATCAAGAGGATTGAGCTTCAAACTTTATCTTAAAAAACCCAATACACAAAAGGACTGGTGGAGTGGCTCAAGCAGTGAGAGCACTTACCTAGCAAGAGTGTAGCCCTGTGTTCAAACTTTTTAAAAAATGTTATGCTCCTTGTAGAATAGTGAATTATGTTGTACAAATAAAAGAAAATAATGAAACTATATGAAAAGAAAAATATTAGCTAGGTGTAGATTATTGTAAGAAGAGACGTAGTTTTAACTTGCTACTATATATGCTTTCTCATAAACTGATTTATGATGATTTGTTAGATGTCCCACAAAATGCAGGAATCTAATCTACCCCCATCTTACAGTGCACCCAGGGTCTCTTTTCCTAGTGATGCAACCCAAGTTGCATTCTTCTCCATCCCTCCAGCACTCCTATTGTTACCACAGAAGTTACTTTTACCAGAAATGAAAGTTTCTATCCTGGATTTTGGATATTTCAGGTTCTTAAGAATTTTTGAGACTATTCCTACCTTTAATAAACAAATATTGAATAAATTCTCTTTTTTAACATTTGGAAAATCTAAAGCTGTTGCTCAAGATTGGGAAATGAATATGTATGGGGCCCCTCCTTAACATCACACGTATTAATTGTTTTTAAGGTCTTTTGGTTACTTGCTAAAAGAACCATCTCTTATTTATGAGCTTTCAGATACAAGACAGGACTTATGTGAGAAGTGAAAGTTTGTGACAATTGAATGGATGTAATTGCAGGTCTTCACTGAGAACAAAAACATATGACCCTTTGTCAACATAGTACTAGGAACTGGGAAAGTTCTTAACCAATGCTGTGACTTTGCTTATAGCTAAAATTTCTCCTTTCCAATCTGTCGATGGAATGAACAAGAAGTAGCAAATTATTTTGGTGTCTTAAGTAAGCCTGTCAGTAAGCACCTCACACCTAGCCCCCTTTGTTTACTTAAATTGCCCATTTTGGGATGGGGAAAGATGTCTTTAGTTCATTCTTTGTCCTTTATGATTTTTTGCTTTCTCCATATTTTCAGAATAGACATCCTAGAAGAATTCACTTTGAACAGTTTTATCTTATTTTAGATAAATTAAGTCTATCTAAGTAACATATGAAAATAAAAGTTTTGTAAAGATAGAAATATCACAGTAAGCATATATGATGATTCATATGTAAATTTCTCTAAAATAAAGTCTGATTGAGTTAGGTTGTTCAGTTAATTTAAATTCCATATAAAATTGATTTTTAGCTTAAGTATGCTTAATAGAATATTTAAGCACTTGTATTTTTATAAGTTGAATCTGACAAACTTAGAAGTGTTTATATTACAGATCAAATATGGACAGAATATTTTTTAAAGTGACTTCAAACTGGAGTGATATAAGTCAAGTAGAGAAACAAATACTGCATGACATTACTTCTAGGTGGAATTTAAAAAAAATTAAACATGGAGATACAGAAAGTAGAATGATGGAGAGTGGACGGAGGGAAGTGCTTATCAATGTGTACATCATTTCATCTAGATGGAAGGAATAAGCATTAGTAATATTTTACACAACATATGACTATAATAAATACTAACGCATTATAAATTGCAAAATGGTTTGAAAATGTTGATTTTTCAGAAGTTTCACTACAAAATATAATTTACAGGTAAAATACTAACTTAACAACCAACAGACACTTAAATAATGAAGAACAGGAATATAAAACAGGACATGTTAGGGGAAGGGAAAATGAAGAGGGTAAAGGAGCATGAATTTGGTTGAGGTACTTTCTATAAATGCATGAATATGGACCATTGAAATCTGAAGTTCTTTTAAGACAGGGAATGGGGTAAGAAAGAGAATAATGAAAGAAAGAAATCAAACCAGGGTATAATATATGTATATATGGAAATATCATAATGAAACCCCCAGTAAAACTATAATATACCAATAAAGTGTTTTAAAAACATTTTTAAAAGAAAAAAATTCTCATTTGTATATGAGGAGATGGATGTTTTTTACTGTTCTAATTTAATCATTCACCACTGTCAAACATACACCAAGAAACCTGTTGCAACCTACAATTATATGTATATACTATTTGCGAATTAAAAATAGAATTTGAGAAACTGGCCCAAATATTTTACATAACAAATTACGGCTCTAATTTGCTTCCCCATTGTCCAGCAGTATGCTCTTCTAAGCTGTCCTGCTTGCCACATCATTTCTTTACTTCTAGGTGGAATCTAAAAAGCATTAGATTTCAGAATACAGCCTCTACTCTGATTTGACTACAGATTTGTCTTGCCATTACAGACAGGGAGAATGTCTCCAAATCAAATTTTAATTTCTCCTAATTTGTTTATTTCCCAAGACATAGAAAAGTAAAGAGTTTTTCCAGCTTAGATTCCCACCTAAAAAGATATTAAGGCATAAGTTAATTTCCCTGATGAGAAGAGAAATTTGATTAAAAGGGATGGTAGAGAAACTAGAAAGAGCACTTTAAGAAGGTTCTAGGATTTTTATTCAAGGGAATACTATTCCATTTCCTTTGCTTCACCTCTCTTACACAATCTTCTATAAAATATGGCAAAGAGCTGGGTGCCAGTGTCTCACACCTATAATCCTAGCTAAGCAGGAGGCAGAAATAGGGAAGGTTCCAGTTGGAGGTCAGCCCATGCAAATAGTTCATAAGACCCTATCTGCACTGGTGGAGTAGCTCAAGTGGTAGAGTGCCTGCTTAGCAAATAGACTGTGAGTTCAAACCCAGTACATCTAATATATATATATATATATATATATATATATATATATATATATATATATGTATGTATATATATATATGTATGTATATATATGTACAAATATATATATATATCAAAGAAAAATAAACGTGGTTATAATGCATACAATTTTCTATATTATATTATTTTATTATATAAACGTAATTATTCACAAAAAGAGAATGGCAATGAAATATACAATAAATTAACTTTATTTCCAAAATATTTTTTTGATTCTGACTTTAATCACAAGAAGGTCCTGCAAAATGTATGTTGTAAAGTTTCTCCTATGTAATTTTATTTACTGATAGTTTTTTTCTGATAGTGCTTCCTGGTATTTTTCACAGACATCCTCACAGAAATTATGATGACATTTATTATACTTGGTTTTGAATTTTATCTACTTAAGTAGTTAATTATAACAATTGTCCCATTTTAGAGCTAACTGGAAGGGTCACACAGAACTCAGGCAGCACATAATTACTGGAAAATTCCTTGCACATTATATTCTTTTGGAATTTTGTAATGTAAACTTTGCAGTTTGTTTTAGGTTTAGTTTAAATTCATTTATTTTAACAACGTGTTTAGTTTGGCTAAAGGTGCCTGTATGTACATATATATTTTCAGCATCATATATTTTGTTGCTATATTTTATAATTTAATATTTTGCTGGTATATATTAGTTATACCGAGAGTTTTCATTGCGACATTTCTATATATGCTTACAATGTGCATTGGTCAGGTTCACTCTCTCCATCACTCTTCTTCCCCTCCCTCTCTACTTAAATTGATTTGTAAAGGTTTCATTGTTCTATTTTCATATTAAGGTACATCAACCATGTCCACCCTCTGTTACTCCTCCATTCACTATCTCCAACGTCTACTAATATTCATCCCCTATCAGGACCTGGTTTACAATTCTGTCCTTCATTTATAATTGTTTATTCATTGTTCAAATGGATATTACCATGGTATTTCATCTGTGAATATTCTGTATTTTAACCAGATTAACCAGCTTTTATTACTCTCTTCTCCCCTAGCCTCTATTAATCAGCAGCTTTCAGTGCATTTCATTATGCCACCTTCTTACAAAGATGCAATGTGTTTTGATATTGTTCACTTTCTATCATTCTCTTTTACTTCCCCTCCTCCCCCTAGTCCCTTCAAACATTCCCACTGCTGCAACATTCCTACCGGTGCAAACATGTTCTCTCTCACGTTTTAATTTATGTTTACTTTTGGATCTATCTTCCACATGTGAGAGAAAACATACAAACTGTGTTGTTATGAGTCTGGCTTACCTCAGTTAACATGATTATCAGTTCCATTCATTTACCTGCAAACGGCATAATTTCATATTTCGTTCCTCTTAATGGCTGAATAATACTCCGTTATCTATCTATCTATCTATCTATATCTATATATCATATTTTCTTAATCCATTCATCAGTTGTAGGGCATCTGTGTTGTTTAGTTTCTATAGCTTGGCTATTGTCAATGGTGTTGCAATAAACATGGCTGTGTGGACCAGAGTTTAGCTCTAGCAGTAGAGCACATGCTTTGCAAATGCAAGTCCCTGAGTTCAAACCCCAGTCCTATTAAAAAAAAGTTAAACATGAGAATGGAAATGGTTCTATTGTATCCTGATTTACAGTCCTTATTGTATGTACCCTGGAGGGGTTTCCCTGGAGCATATGGTATATTTATTTTTAGTTTTTTGAAGAATCTCAACCACTTTCCATAGTAGTTACACTAATTTACATTCTGATCATCAGTGTATAATGGATCCAATTCTGTTGCATCCTTGCCAAAATTTGCTGTTGCTTAAGTTCTTGATGATAGTCATTCTAACTGGGTGAATTGCAATCTCAATATCACGTATATTTGCATTTCCTTTATGGTAAGGGATGTTGAATATTTCTTCATATGTTTATTGACCATTTGTACTTCATCCTTTGAAAATTGTCTATTCAATTCATTTATCCATTTCTTCATGGAGTTGTTTTGTCTTTTGGAGTTTAGTTTTTGAGCTCCCTGTAAATTCTGGTTATTAGTCCCTTTTCAGATGTATAACTGGAAAAATTTTTCTCCTACTGTACAGTCTCTTCAGTCTAGTCACTGTTTCATTTGCTTTACAGAAACTTTTTTGGTACATGTAGTCCAATTTGTCAACCATTTCTCTTAATTTCTGAGCTATTGAGTTCTATTCAGGAAGTCATTGCCTATGCCTATAGGTTCAAATGTTTTCCTTCTTTCCTATGGATGTTTCAAAATTTTAGGTCTCACATTAAGGCTTTTGATTCCCTTTGAATTAATATTAGTACAGTATGAAAGACTGGGATCTAGTTTCAGTTTTCTATATGTGGATTTCCAGTTTCACCAGCATCATTTTTTAAGGGGCTCTCTTTTCTTCAATGTATGCTTTGGTCCACTTTGTCAAAAATCAGGTGGGCATAGCTGTGTAAATTTATGTCTCATTCTTCTGTTCTGTTCCATTGGTCTTTGTGTCTATTGTGTCAGTATCATGTTGTATTTATTTTATGGCTATGTCATATAGTTTGAAGTCAATTACAGTGATACCTCCAAAATTGCTCTTTTTTGCTCATAACTGCTTTGGCTAGTCAAGGTTCTTTTTTTTTTGCCTCCATATGAACTTTAGGATTGTTTTTTCTATCTCTATGAATAATGCCATTGCAATTTTGAGGATGATTTTATTGAACAAACAGATTGATTATGGTAGGGTAGCCATTTTCACAATATTGGTTCTGCTGATCTATGAGTATAGAAATCTTTCCATCTTGTCTTCCTTGATTTCTTTCATCAGTGATTTATAATGATCATTGTACAAGTTTGTCACTTCCTGTGTTCATTTCATTCCTCTATATTTTATTTTTATGGCTACTTTTAATGATATTATTTTCCTGATTTCTTTCTCATTCTGTTCTTTGCTGATGTATAAAAAACTGCTGATTTTTATATATTGATTTTGTAACCTGCCACTCACTCATTTTTTCTGACATTAAATATATATCATTTTAATTGGTTAATTCTACAGAAATTGTTTCCAAACCTGCCATATTATGTTCATTGTGCTCATTTATTCTTTTTAAGAGGATCATAAAGGAATGAAAATAATATCTTCTTTCAGAGTCACATTTATTTCAACAATTTATTATTAATCTACGTCTTTCAAGTGTAGTAGACCCTTATCTCCACTAACAATAAAGTCCAGTGTTCTAACACTGCATTTCATTCTATCTTCCCATTTGTCTGTGACAATGTTGTCAAAAGTGAAAAATCTAAGAAATTTTAGGTTAGAAGGCAATTTTGTGTGTGTAGAAATTAGCATATGTGTAAGTATGCTTTTATCCATGTGTGCACAAACACAGAAAACAGAAAAGATATGTCTGATGCCAATTATATTTTGTTAACCAAAAATTGAGTGCCTTCTAAAAGCCCTGAATCTTAAATAAATTGCTTCATCTTCTGAGTTTGTGTTCAACCGCATATATATACAGTATATTATATAGATTCAATACAAATTAATTAGAACTAGAAAATAAGTAGCCTCTTTCTTTGAACTGATAAAGAGCCTGAGTTTGGAATAATAGAGAGGTTGGTGGCATTGCTTTCATGATATAAGGTTAAATTTGCAGCATGTACTTTAATTCCAAAACACTGCTTGTGCTTTTGAGATAGATAGGCTGTCCTCATTGGCTGTGTTACTGCGAATAAGACACTTATCCTTTCTGTGCCCTGTCAGTTCCATTTAACCAGGAGTATGTGATTAGCAGCTACTTTACAGAGTTGTTATGAAGATTAAATGTAAAGTGCTTCGTGTATTTTATTTTATGCTAAATCTTTAACATAGTGTGTGGCACATAGGCAATTAGTAAGCCAATGCTGGTTGTCCACACCTGTAATACTAAGCTACTCAGGAGGCTAAAATCAGGAGAATTATTGTTTCAGACCAACCCAGGCAAAAAAGTTTGCAATACCCCATCTCACTGGAAAAAAAGCTGTGCCTGCTGGCATGCACCTGTCATTGCAGCAATGGCAGGAAGCATCAACAGGGAGATCACAGTCCAGGAAGACAAGGGCAAAAAGTGAGACCCTATCTCCAAAGTAAGCACAGCAAAAAGGGCTGGTGGCATAGCTCAAGTGGTAGAGCACCTGCCTAACAAGTGAAGCCCGCAGTTCAAACCCCAATACCACATAGAAAAAAAATTATAGATCATGCTGAATGGTGACAGTGGATATGATATTTTAACTGGGCCAACAGGTAAAAGATTTCTGTAAGTGGAGTTAAAACTCTTATATTGAGTTTCCAAGTCAGAGTACTTAATGCAAGTGCTTCACATGAATTAAGTCATTTATTCCTTTGTTAAAATAATTTATTTTCTGGTGATTGGATTTCAATATTGATATGTTCACTTTATACTAAATAACATCTAGTATGTATGCCTAATTCACTATGTTTTTTTAGTCTTTATATCATTAAGGATGAGTTAAGACCATGACTGGAACATAGTAAGTGGCCAGTAAGAAGATAAGAGAGAAAGAAGAAGAAGAAGAGAGAGAAAGGTAGAGAGGAAGGAAAAGAGGGAGGGAGAAAGGAAGAGCCAAATCTTTACCTATATTTCTTTAACTACTTTTAGATTTTTCTCATAGAGTAATAAATCCGCCATCAATAGTCCTGCCTGTACTCCAGAGGTTTGGCAGATGCTGATAGCTCTTGTTTTACAGGATCTTAGACTGATGAGGGTCTTGGGCCATCTTTTAAGGCTTGCTGTAAGATTGCTACATTTCTGCTGAAATGTTCTGCACCTGACAGACACAAAGCTAAAACATTTCATCCTTATCTCTCTCTCTTTAACTGTCAGCCTTTAATCTGGCAAACTTCACTGAAATCTTATCAGTGGCATACCCTTCGAGGTTAGTTTCCCTGGCTTAAGTAGCTGGGCTTTTCTGCTCTCTCAGAACAAGAAAATCTCCCTTGGCCTAACTGCTGTGCTTAAGTCTCAGAATAAAACTCTTCCTTCCACACTTAAAAATGTTAGAAACAAAAATCTTAAAAGAGATTAGTATGGAAGTAAGTGTGAATGAGGGTATGGATGGAATTAAATATAGACATGGAAACAGACACAGTATTGTTACTAATCCTGTGTGGTTTTTTTTTAAAATATATATAATCAAGGACTAGTTTGCTTGTCAGAAGATTTAGATACAACTTTGTTCCCTGGTATGTCATTCCAGTATACCTTTAATATTTCACTGCTGTATCATAGAAATTACATTCGTAGAAAATAAATGTGAAGGTCATAGGGAAAAAGGAGATTTCTCATTGTCACACAGAAACATGCAGCAGATGACATGCCACCCTCAGGATTCCCTTTTTGTCCATGCTGCACCTTGCCAAGTATAACAGCATGTATTCAGGTAGTCTCAGGACTCAGAAAACTTGGGAATAAAATATTTCTAGAGCAAGTCAGCATTTCAGAGGTTCCTAGTATATCAAAATCACTCATGCCATTTTAAAAATAGGTGCCTATTTTGGTCTTACCCTGGTGGTTCTGATTTAGTAAATAGGAGGTGAAGTTGAGCCACAATGTATTTTAATTCTTACATGGGGTATTATGCAAAGTCAGAGTGTAAAAATTTTAGAGCAGCCACATTCTCTAGATTATGTAGAGAAGGATACAGCCACATTGATTTATGTTTGTAAGCATTTTATTGAGCACTCAGCACCTAGCTGATGATGATCTGTGCAGAACTTTGCACTGAAAGGTTTAGTGAGTACAATTTAGGGAATAGTCCAGAAACATTTGACAGAATTCAACTACAGACTGAAATGTATATATTAGCTTATGCACCTCACAATAAACTTGGGCCCAAGGGAATTTATAATTACAATTTATAAAGATAAACTTTTTTCAACTTTAGGATTCAATTAGAATTTTCTTTCTGTGCTATATATTTCTTTCTCTCCCAAGTGGGAACTTTTGCCCACTTGCCTTTCAAATCAGTCTTCAGCCAAATCCCTTAGATGGGTCAGCCTGTTCATTTCTCACCAATGGCCTCTAGTTCCCTTCTGATGTCAAAAGCATCTGGAATTTCTCTCTAAAACTTGCTGAAGGAAGTGTTTTCTGGGACTAAATGGACTTATTTTGGAGTATATCTTTCCACTGATTTCTCAGAAATAAATTCTGAAGACCAAAGATAAAACCTTCAAAGGCAAATTTGTATGCAAGGATTGGAATCATTTAGTAGATTATTCTGACTTTGAAAGAACCAAGAAGAAACAAAGCAGGCATGTTAGTTGCAGCCAAATGAACTGTACCATAGGGAGTACTCCTTAATAATTCTGAATTGGTGCACTTCCAGTGTTTGGTCTATAATCTTAAGAGGAGGAAACGGGCAACTCTCAAATATTTGGCACAAAATTTCAACCATCTAGTGAGGGAAGCAAAGGAAGTTTTCTTCATTAGAACACACATAAATTCAATTTTGTTTTATGCTACTCTGTGTTTTGGAGAAAATTTAAATCTGTACTATACCAAAATTATATATATGTACATATATGTATAATATATATATAATTTTCATATAGTTGTATATCAACAAAAACCTATTGTTTCCACACTTAAGTTCTTTGCACTATTTTTTGTTTCTTCTGCTGTTATCAAAATTAGGTATTCATT
The DNA here is from genome assembly GCF_047511655.1 of Castor canadensis. Lineage (NCBI taxonomy): Eukaryota > Metazoa > Chordata > Mammalia > Rodentia > Castoridae > Castor > Castor canadensis. Next base: position 44,936,774 of record NC_133399.1, read on the forward strand.
ATTCATGGAAGAAACACAGGAAAATGAAAGTGAAATGAGAACGAATATACTAGAATAATTTCACCATGCATATTTAAATAACTACAAAGCAATAGTTATTTTCAAACTACCTAAGAATGTTATATGAGGGAATAAATTCCACTACCCATTCTTAACATTTGTATGTTATTACATGTTAAACATTCAAAAAATGCTTCCTTTCCATTGTTTCATTAGGTTTACTAAGTTATAAAGGAAAGTAAGAAAAGTGGCTCATTTTACAAAAAACATATTATGCAGTCAGAATCTCCTGATTCTATGCTTTCTATCCTAAATACAACATTAAACTGCTGCAATATAATCAGAAAAACATATTGCAAATGTGAGAGTGTTCATTTAAAACTACATACCTACAGTTTTCAAAGATGAAGCACACTTCCTATCTGGGATTGCCTGAGTTGGTTTAGGAAGTTATGGCTGCTGACTCTTCAAAGAAACTCAGATGCCTTATAGATGAAACAAAGTCCTTTCTATTTATCAGGATTATTAAATGTTTTGTGAAAAATCCCACTCCATGACTTTCTGATTTTTTCTTCTACTTCAAAGCATTTCATGTGTTTTATTTTAACAATAAGTTGATTAAAGCAAATAAACATAAAAATTAAGTTACACCTTGCTTTATTTCAATTATTTATGTCATTTCATTTCAAAATGATGAGTTTTTGGCTATTTCCATTTGGTATAATGACTGGGCAATTTTTTTCTTTATTGTTTTGATGGGAGAGGGTACATTGTGGCATTTACAGGTTCTTACTATGTATCAAAAGCAATTTTTTGTTACAATTTATTATTATGGAACATACTGTTTTTCCAATTATGTACTATTATCCTAATCAAACAGGTAATATTTACCAAAATAACTGTATGATAGAGTTAATTCAACAAGCTTGTGTGCTCAAACCCTCCATATTCCAAAGAAAGAACTGTACCTATACTGTCTCCTGGGAAAAAAACTCTTTGAGTCTTGAGATATTTTGATTCCAAATTATATCTTTGGTACCTGAGACCTTGAGCTATGCCAAGTAGTTCAATGTTATGATGCATTTTATCCTGCATATTTTTTTTCTATGCCTATGGCTGTGGCCATTATGTATCAGCTTAACCATGACAGGAAGAGACCTAACAATTGAGGTCGGTTATACAAGTGCTCCACGCTTTTGTGAGTGAACCACAATAAAAACCATGGGCATCACAGCATAAGTGGTTGGCAGGTTAGCAACACTTCAGATAGGTTGTCTCAATCTTTCCTAAGAAAACATTATAAATATTGTTCACATAACTCTGAGGGGAGGCCACACAGAAAACATGTGCCTGGTTTCTCCTAGACTTTGTCCTATATGTCTTTCTCTTTTAGCCTCCAACTGTTAACTGTAATGAATGCTAACAAAGAATAAAACAATTTCTCTGAGTTTTTCTTGTGAATTATCCAGAATGAGTGTAGTCTTGAGGTCCCAGATGCAACATCTAAATTCAACAAAATATTTTGAACATTATTTAACTTTTTAAAAACAATCCTTGTTTTCATAATATTTCCTGTGGAAAAATATCACTAATCTACTGAAATTTCCTACCTTGAAATTGATATATCAAGAATGATTAGATGTTAATTTCAATAAGTCTCCCTTTATTAATTTATATAGTTAAATCAATAAAATAAAAAATCTACTTGGTGAATTTTATTTAGAGAATTTTATTTCTTTTTTAACTTTTTTCTTTATACTTTTTCCTTTATTCTTATTATAACAATATTTAGTAGACAACAGGATCCTGAACTGACATGACTCTAAAGTTAACAAATAGCATCTGCTAGCAATTTATATAATGGATAAATGAAAGAATGCCATACTTGTATGTTTTATTATCAGTATGATTCAGTTTCTAAAGTTGCAGCCTTGACTAGTAAAATGACTGGCTTTGTGTCACACAGGTAAGTTGAGGTCAGGTCAAGAATGGAATCTTATGATTGTGTGAAGTTGTTTTTACTACAATAAACTATAGCTCCATAGTTACAGTTACAATGCAGGCTAAAACAAAGCATAATCCCACAAAGGATGCATCACATTAGATGATTTAACAACCAGGAAAAGAACTCTGACTCAAACCATATGAAATAAGAGTCCATAGGTGATCTCATATAGTAGGTCCAGCTGTTGAGAAAGAATCTTGGAAGCTCAGTTAGGAGGTCATCAGTTGACCTAAATCCAAGTTTCTTCTGAGTTTTTTTCTGCCTTATGCGTCTCCAATTATTAGGCTGCCAGAGCCCACCCTCCTCCTCTTGGGGTCTCACAATAGAGACTACATACAGAAAATCCAAATGTGAGAAGGTCTAGGAGTCACACTACCTCCATGGAGGTAAGGAAATCTTTCCTCAGAAAGAACGGCTTCCTGTCTTAGACAGCAGCATATATACCCATTCCTAAAGGGTCCCAAGAGTGGGATGAGATTATCAATAAATATCACAGCTGGTATGAATTGAAAGGAAGTTGGAGAACAATTACATATTCCTGAACAGTGGCTCAATAACCTGTGGGCCATCCATGTTTCTCATCATGTGTATTCAAATATTAGTGATAATTATCCCATTAGGTATCAGCCTTCCTTATGGGGAAGAAACTGTGCTGCAAATTATTCTCTCATTGCAAAAACAGTATCAGAGAATTGACAGTCAAAATATGTCCATTACAAAAAGATTGCTTTCTAACTTTGACTCTTGCAATCTTTTTGTAAAGCTCAGATCTGTTGCTACAGAATAAGCTCTAAGCCTGCCCTAGCATTATAGCATTAACTTGCATTCTATGTTGCTTATGTTCTGAAGTCAGTCTGTGAGTCCATCCTGAGTAGATATGTTTCTTGTCAGGCTTTCTGAAAAATGAGGAGCTGGAGGGGATCCCATCGATTTGCCAACTGTGTCACAGTCCATTTAAGGCAGAAAAGCACATGCTTGTGGCAAGGGCAATGACAAATGGATATATACAGAATAAGGAGTATGAAGGCACATACAGCGTGATATGGAAATCAAAGTAAAATCTAAGATAGCAAATGACAATAAAATATGAATGTGAAGACAACATGCAAGGCAAGTGAAAACAGGTGACTGGAAGACACCAAACATCTCAGAAGAATTTATGAAATTTTATACAAATTTAGTATCATTGTTAATTGAAAACCCCAAAAATGAACGATTTGTTATATAATATCTAGACCAAACTGCGTTATGGTGAACAGAATATTCTGAGTTAAAATTATATTTCTTGAGTTTCTGTTTTCTAGCCTAAGAGATATGCATATGTGTTTACAATATGAACATATGATATAGACAAAAATTCACTGTTTGTATATTATATTATTCCTCATTCAATTATATTAATAAATCCAACAGATACTAAAGAGATGCACAATTTGCAGTTAGAAATTTTGCTCACATGCAAGAAGTAGATAGTTATTAATGTACTGTTCACAGCTCTGTACAGCATACCCTGGATTGTTATGGCAGGAGAAACCCCCAAAGAACAATGGAAAAGAAAAAACTTTTCATATTCCTTTAATCACAATGAAGCTCTAGTAATGCTAGTTATTCTATAAGTAGTTTGAACATTTATGCTTTTCACTTTTAATAGAAGAAAATGTGACTTCCCATATTTAATTTCAATGCACTGTATTCTACAATATGTTTTCGGTAACTATCTGATTCAGTTCTATGTAACTTAAAAAGCTTCAATTATCTGAAATAAAGTCAATTACAATGGACACTTACAAAGTGACAATAAAGAATATCTAATTGTCTTTGTTCTCAATCTTGTCTTTTAGAAATCCACAATACATATGACTCATAGGTTTCTTTTATATCCATTAACTTTCCAGGTTGTTTATGTGTAATAAATTAATTTTTTGGTAATTAAAGTTTTATGTTTTACAAGATAAAGTACATGGTGATCTGAAAGTTGCTTTTGAACTACTTAAGAATTAGTGGAAAAGGTATTTTCATATTTCATCACAGTCTTTGAGAAGAATTTTATATAAATGATGGTGTTTCAAATATCTCACAGAAATGTGACAGTAAGAAATGACATTGGAGCAAGCACACATTTACAGCTATTGTAGTCAGTCTCAGGGTTCTTTATTATCCCTGAGTTCCCCCATGTAGTCTATATTGCTCCCACTCTGCCTCTGTCCATGTCCCTGCTACTATGCTAGCACTCTCAGTAAATGTACTGTCAATGTAAGGAATTTAGGTATGTCTAGATTTCTGCAGCCATGAACCAGAATGTGTAACTGGGGCCTCTGAGGAGAAGAGACAGCCCAGAGCCATCAACAAGAGACAAGAAAGACACACAGCTGCTTAGACAAAATTTTACTTCCATTTTACTTTACTTTTTCATCTAGCATCTATTGTTTAACTTATCATTGAAAGCAAATGATAAGTGAATATGTAGGTATAGTTGTAAAGAAACTTATAAGATAAAAGAAATTTAGTTGGTGCTTCATTATGCATTTTACAAAATTATTATATGGGTTAAGAAATTAAGATCACATTCCATACAAGCTATCACTAAGACATTGGAAATTACCATCTATCATAATGGTATTTTTCAATATATTTATAATTGTAGTTCAGGATTGGCTACTAATGCATACTGGCTAGGAACAAACAACTGAACTAGAATTAAATTTCACCATAGATGTTAGGTAATTATGTAGATAAATGATAATCTATTTTTATTGTTTTTTTGAATTTCTTTTATTCATATGTGCCTACAATGTTTGGATCATTTCTCTCTCCTTCCCCCTACCCCCTCCTTCTCCCCCATTACCCCCTCACTACCAGGCATAAACTATGTTGCCCTTATCTCTAATTTTGTTGACGAGAGAGTATAAGCAATAATAGGAAGGACCAAGGGTTTTTGCTAGTTGAGATAAGGATAGCTATACAGGGAGTTTACTCTCATTGCTTTCCTGTACATATGTGTTAAATTCTAAATTAATTCTTCTCGAGCTAACCTTTTCTGTAGTTCATGGTCCCTTTCTCCTATTGGCCTCTGTCTCTTTAAAGTTTCTGCATTAGTTCCTTTGCATTGAGGACATCAAATTCTATCTTGTTTTTTGGAGGGTTCTTGCCTATCCTCATACCTCCCTTGTGTACTCTCACCTCATCATGTGATCAAAGTCCAATCTCCTTGCTGTGTTTGCCCTTGATCTAAAGTCTACATAGGAATAACATATGATTTTTGGTCTTCAGGGCCTGGCTAACCTTGCTCAGGATGATGTTCTCCAATTCCATTCATTTACCTACAAAATGATAAGATTTCATTCTTCTTCATGCTTGAGTAGTATTCCATTGTGTATAAATACCACATTTTCTTTATTCATTCATCAATAGTGGGGCATCTTGGCTGTTTCCATAACTTGGCTATTGTGAATAGTGCTGCAATAAACATGAGTGTGCAAGTGCCTTTGGAGTAACCTGTGTCACTTTCTTATGGATATATCCCCAAGAATGGTAGATAATCTATTTTTAAATGCAGATGACAATAAAAGGTAACTTTGAATTAATGATGGGTCTGAAGGAGACTGTTATTTAAAAAAACAAAACATGCTCTTATTATCACTAAATGTCCTTGCTAATGTTGCCTATTCTCAATTAAGAAAATAACAAATGAACTATGTGCCAGAAGGAACCTGGCTAATTTAATTGGATATCACAGGAAAATTGGATATTATAAAATAATTTCTTAAATATTTAAAACAAACAAAAATAATAGTTTCTCATATATTTAATTTGTTAACTAGGGAGCTATGTGATGACTAGTAATGATTTTATTAGAAAATATATTTTAAGTATACTGTCTTGTTCTGGTTCTTGGTTTTTACCATAAAATCCAGTTACCAGATTTGTGTTAGTCTCTGATTTTAAATACTATACACTATAGTAAGTAAGTTGTTATTGAAATGAGTTCTTATGCATATTATTTTCACCAATTGCTCATTTAATAAAGGGACATATATATTTGAAAGGAGCTAAGATAAGGGAGAAGAAAATAAATTTAACATTCTTCTACCTCATGATTTTTTCCTCTTCTTGCCTCTTAGCTACATTCAATTCACAGTGCCATTTCACACTTATCTTCCTGAGTCTCAATAAAAATGAGGCATGTTTAACCATAAAAAAATCTGTATTCAGATATTCAATCTCTCTTATTTTTCCTCCTTTCCTTACTTCTATTTTTTCTCCATAAATTTGCATTATTTCAGCAGGAAGCCATGCACATGAGCCTGTGTGTGTGTGTGTGTGTGTGTGTGTGTGTGTGTGTGTGTGTGAGTGTGTGTATGTGTGTGAAAAAGATGGGCTAAAATGACAAATAATTTTCAATATAATGTAAACAAAGCTCTTTAATGCCTACAAATTACTATTTAAAACTTCTATTATTTAAGGAGTTTTAAGATGGTGGCATTATAATCAGACCCAAACATCACTAGGATCTCTGGGGTGGGACTTGGAACATCTGGAAAGCAACTCTTATCTGATGTGAATAACAGTGGGAAGGGAAAAAGATTATAGTATCACACAGAAAGAACCATATTTTAAAAACCAAGGTGAGTGGTTTGAGAAGTGGAATAGAAGGAAAGAAATTCTGCTCTAGTGGGTCAAGTGCCCATGATGTAATGGAATATGCACAGCTGCAGAAGGTGAGGACTAAGGTAAAAAAGGAAGAAGGAACCAATGAAAGCTTCAGAAAGCAGACACTGTGCCTGCAGTTGTGGAAAGAAAGGATCTTATTCAAAACAAAATAAGGAAAATTCAAAGAATCTTGGAGAGCAGAGCAAGGAAAATAAAAGATTCAGTGAATAGCCTGGACAGTAGTTGAGTGGCCAGAGCAAGCAACCACATACAAAAGAATGAGTGACCAAGAGAACACAATTAAAAGTGAACTCAGTAATAAGCAGATCTTCAGTGCAAGAATCTGCACATTGCAGAAACACCAGAAAATTCTCTCTTCTTCCCAGCACAGCACACTACAAGGGACACATTGTGTAAAAACCCTGAGCTAGCAGCATCAGGGGGCAGGAATTCTCCTATCATCTGGTCTCTAGGAACTCAAAGAAAAGATTCAGTTAGAGTCAGTTCAATGAGTGTTGGCAGGGAGAGCCTATTTAGCTAGAGAAGAAGGCCTGCATCAAAAACATGCAGAACTTCATATGACTGAATGCTGGTCAAAAGGAAGTGGGGAAGTCATTTTAAATCTGGGCAGAGCACCGGGAGGCACAGACCAGGAGTGTTCCATAGCTTTGGGACATCTCTGGCCCTCCCTTTGAAACACACACTCTGGTGCTGGGTAAACACGAAGAAAAATAGATAACACCTAAACAGCAAGCCCACTGCCCTCACCAGCAAGAGAAAACCTAGTAGGCACTGATGCATGATCACACTATGGCCCACAAGATGGGCTCCCTTCCAGGAATGGAAACTTAGGCTCTTTTCTCTTTATTTAAATATTTTTCCCACTCCCCCACTTCTTCTATTGCTTGTTTTTCTGTAGAGACTTTTAAAACCAGAGTGATAGTTCAAATATTCATATAAAATCTTATTTATTTTTTTATAGTTTATTTTTCTCTCTTTCTTACTTTCAGACTTCCCTTGCATGACTTTTCCATTCAATATATGATTTCATTGACCTGTATGTCATGCTGTGTTTTTCTTCTTTCCTTTTTCTTTCACATTTTTGTATTGTGTTGATTTGTTCTTCTTTCAAGAGAGAGTATCTTCACATGGCCCAGTTAACATGAGGTTCTGTGGTCTCCCTGCCTCAACTATTTAAGTGCTAGGATTAGAATTTGAGTCATCACACCCAACTTCAAATATTTAAGCCTCAATAATATGTTCTTCCTGCCTTCTTTCTTTTCTGATTTCTATTAGATTGGTTTTCTCTCTCTTACCTATTCTTCTTTCTATATTCCCCTCTTACAATTCTTCTTTTTTTATGATATTTTTTTTGTTGCTTGCTTGCTCAATGTTATTATTATTATGATCTTCTCTTTCTCACTTTACTATTAGCTAGATCTTCTTTATTCTCTTCATCTTTCTAGGTCCCCATTGTATTTCTCCATTTTGTCCTTCCATTTTTGTTTCTCTGCATTTCCTATACTAAATTTCTTATTCCTCTTATTCTGTATCCATTCCCACCCTTAGTAAATAGTATCATCTTATCTCCCATGTTATTAGCATTGCTCCTTCATTTGTCTAAGGTTATTGGAGTTGAAATGTTAAGTGTATTTAATAAAGTTATATTTCAATTCCATATTGGGTGTGTCTAGCATTCAGAGTTGCTTATGCTGCAGTATTCCCATCTCTGAGTGGTGCTATGATGGGTAATCTCTGGTGGCTTGAGCTTATTGGAAAATACCTATTGGTGAGCTGTGTCTCAATTGCAGTGGTGAAAAACTAAACCTTGACCCTGGGCAGCAACTTACCTATTGCTCAGTCTAGTCATAGATGCTTCTCATCAGGTCATTCTTGCAGTCAACAGTGTGAAAATAATAATCTGTTAATATGCTTTAGAGACAGAATCTATACTGTGATTAAATTCAAAATAACCTTAATATGACGTTTTCCAAATTACAGCATAGTGAGGTATGACTTTCTTGTCCATATCAGAACTTCCTCTTCATTATTTGAGGAGTTCTTAACTTGAAATCCATGAACACATTATGATTGGGGAAAATATAAATTTACTTTGGCTACCCACTAACTGAACATATCCTTCAAAACTCAATGTAGACTGGAAATCTCATTAATAGCAGAATCTGTGACTTTGTCACCAACAGAAATCATAGCTATTTTCATAAGAGGTTACAATTTTTGCACATATGTTGAAAATATTTTAATTCTTCACATCTTCAAGTTAAGAAAATTACTCAACTTAGGATAATTATTTGAATAAACAATAAATATTGTTATTTAATGCATTAATAAACACATACATTGTTATATGGAATATTTGTTTTTATACTGGGCAATCATAGATAACTGCAGTTCCAGTTTCAATCATATGTCTATATATTTTATCTTGTGCATTTAAAATATTCTTTGTGAAAATTTCATCAGACTATCTAAGTGTCTGAAAACAATAAGCTAAAACTCCTACTAGCTATAGTACATACTTTTCCTGGTCTGTGAAGCCTTTACAACTTCTCCTGTATGGCTCAGCACATTAGTCTTTGTGCATTAATGTACCAGTTCTAATTGGCACTTACCATGTCCAGTCATGTGTTCTGCTCTTCCTCTAGACTATGACCTCCTGGAGAGCAGGGATGCTCTCTTATGATAAAGTCTGTGTCAGAAGTGGTTCTGGCGCTGCACTGATTCTGGTCAAGACCTCGGATGACAGATCTAACTTCTGATATATCAACAAACCCTAAATGCATTAAATCTTAGCAGTGTGATGCTGTATAGAATGCTCCAGTTTTCTCAATTATAAAAGGTAATAGTAGCCACTTCCTACATTTATTCAAAGAATTGTATAAGTAAAGCACATAGAGAATGCCTGGGAGAAAGTACTGCACAAATGTTAGCAATTATTTACATTTTTACTACTAGTGGCAGCAGCAGTAGCAGTAATATCTTCCCTAGTGATGGTGATGCAGGATACAGTAGAAACTATAGAATCTTTGCAACTCCAGAGTCTAGCCCAGCACCTGGCACATAAGAAACAATGATTGCTGAATAAAGAAATAGGGGATGAGCTTCTTTTCCTTTAGACAATTAATTAGGACAAACGCATAGTTACAAATTAGGTAATTTACAAAATCTCTACTCTGTGTTCAAAATTATGCTATATGATCTTAAACTATTTAAAACTGAAAAGAATGTATGCTTTTGCACGGTGGGGGATAAAACAAAGAACTAATATCCACCTATACATACATGAGGTAAATAATATATTAATAGCAAAAGCCTTTGGTACACTTCTTTGAGAGCAGTGGCTGACTGCTGAGTGTTTTATTTTTTTTATTTATTTTTTTTTTTTTTACTGGAGTTGTTTATTTTATTTTATTTGCAGTACAGGGATTGAACTCAGGGCCTTGCACTGGAGTTATTTTTAAATTATGAATTAATTTAGAGAGAAATAACAAGCTTATTATGTTTTATCTTCCACAAACATGTCTACCAAAGAGCATCTCATTTTTAAGTATTCAAATATTTTTTTGAATATTTCAGTAACATCTGGAAATCTTTCTTCACATTAATTTTTTTACACCTTTTAAAGTTGATCCCTAAGTATTTTTCTTTTTTAAAAAGTTGTTGCTTCTAGGATCTGTGGCTCACACATGTAATTCTAGCTACTCAGGAGGAGGAGATCAGGAGGACTGCAGTTTGAAGCCAGCCTGGGCAAATAGTTCATGAGACCCTATCTTGAAAATACCTAACACACACACACACACACACACACACACACACACACACACACACACACACACACACACACCAGGACTGGTGGAGTGGCTCAAGTGGTAGAGCGCCTGGCCAGCAAATGTGAAGCCCTGAGTTCAAACTCTAGGACTGCCAAAAATTGTGGTTGATACTGTAACTGAGTCATTCTGTATACCTTCTGACTGGGGGTTGTATATCTGAAGGTTGTAGACTTTTAATAAGTTGATTATGTTACTGAATTATCTTGTTTAGGTCTTTTAGTTGTAAATTCCTCTTCAAATGAAACTTTCAGCCTTTTAGGGGATCACACACATATTATATTTTAAGATTCCTAGGGAAAATGGCTGTCCAGTGATTCAGTGAGTTAATGAACGTGTGTTCCCTAGAGCAGTGCCTGCGCATCTGACGTGCCATTGCTAATAGCAACAGTGATAATGCTGCCTCTTGTTTATGCAGTTTCACTTCACTTAATCCTAACAGCAACCTCATGAAGTTAGAGAACAGATTATTAGTTCCATTTTTCAAATTAACAGTCTGAAGGTCAGAGATACTAAGCAAGGTCACCTGTTGAAGCAGTGCTAGGAATAGAACCTGGGTTTGCCAGGGGAAAGGGAAAGAGGGTGAAGGGCTCCTGAGAATCTGAAGATTTACCTTGGCTTTTGTTCTGAATGTTCACACACAGGTGTGTTTAGTTGGGGGCACCCCCAGATTGTTCCAGAAGGATTTTTTGGAGTCAGGTTCTCCATGGCCACATTCTCTGCCTCTAACTTCCAAGAGGCAAAGGAGTTGAGGCTGCCTTTAGAGTTTGGGCAATGCAGCCTGACCTATATTCGTGTGGTACTTCTTGCTCCTGTGAAGAGACATCTATTCATATCCTCCATCACGGGGCACAATGGCCTCGCGTTGCTGGGGAGATGAGGAACAAAGCCATTCAGAGGCTCCTGTGAGTCACGATGAGGAAGATAAGGAGGTGGGGGCAGGAAACAATTAGAAAGCCCTCTCAAATCCTCCAGGGCCTCTCACCCCTCACTGTCTGTCTCTTTCTTTTTTTTTTTTTTTTCATTTTTCTTTTATTATTCATATGTGCATACAAGGCTTGGTTCATTTCTCCCCCCTGCCCCCACCCCCTCCCTTACCACCCACTCCACCCCCTCCCGCTCCCCCCCTCAATACCCAGCAGAAACTATTTTGCTCTTATCTCTAATTTTGTTGTAGAGAGAGTATAAGCAATAATAGGAAGGAACAAGGGGTTTTGCTGGTTGAGATAAGGATAGCTATACAGGGCATTGACTCACATTGATTTCCTGTGCGTGGGTGTTACCTTCTAGGTTAATTCTTTTTGATCTAACCTTTTCTCTAGTTCCTGGTCCCCTTTTCCTATTGGCCTCAGTTGCTTTAAGGTATCTGCTTTAGTTTCTCTGCATTAAGGGCAACAAATGCTAGCTAGTTTTTTAGGTGTCTTACCTATCCTCACCAATCCCTTGTGTGCTCTTGCTTTTATCATGTGCTCATAGTCCAATCCCCTTGTTGTGTTTGCCCTTGATCTAATGTCCACATATGAGGGAGAACATACGATTTTTGGTCTTTTGAGCCAGGCTAACCTCACTCAGAATGATGTTCTCCAATTCCATCCATTTACCAGCGAATGATAACATTTCGTTCTTCTTCATGGCTGCATAAAATTCCATTGTGTATAGATACCACATTTTCTTAATCCATTCGTCAGTGGTGGGGCATCTTGGCTGTTTCCATAACTTGGCTATTGTGAATAGTGCTGCAATAAACATGGATGTGCAAGTGCCTCTGGAGTAACAGTCTTTTGGGTATATCCCCAAGAGTGGTATTGCTGGATCAAATGGTAGATCGATGTCCAGCTTTTTAAGTAGCCTCCAAATTTTTTTCCAGAGTGGTTGTACTAGTCTACATTCCCACCAACAGTGTAAGAGGGTTCCTTTTTCCCCGCATCCTCGCCAACACCTGTTGTTGGTGGTGTTGCTGATGATGGCTATTCTAACAGGGGTGAGGTGGAATCTTAGTGTAGTTTTAATTTGCATTTCCTTTATTGCTAGAGATGGTGAGCATTTTTTCATGTGTTTTCTGGCCATTTGAATTTCTTCTTTTGAGAAAGTTCTGTTTAGTTCATGTGCCCATTTCTTTATTGGTTCATTAGTTTTGGGAGAATTTAGTTTTTTAAGTTCCCTGTATATTCTGGTTATCAGTCCTTTGTCTGATGTATAGTTGGCAAATATTTTCTCCCACTCTGTGGGTGTTCTCTTCAGTTTAGTGACCATTTCTTTTGATGAACAGAAGCTTTTTAGTTTTATGAGGTCCCATTTATCTATGCTATCTCTTAGTTGCTGTGCTGCTGGGGTTTCATTGAGAAAGTTCTTACCTATACCTACTAACTCCAGAGTATTTCCTACTCTTTCTTGTATCAACTTAAGAGTTTGTGGTCTGATATTAAGATCCTTGATCCATTTTGAGTTAATCTTGGTATAGGGTGATATACATGGATCTAGTTTCAGTTTTTTGCAGACTGCTAACCAGTTTTCCCAGCAGTTTTTGTTGAAGAGGCTGCTATTTCTCCATCGTATATTTTTAGCTCCTTTGTCAAAGATAAGTTGCTCATAGTTGTGTGGCTTCATATCTGGATCCTCTATTCTGTTCCACTGGTCTTCATGTCTGTTTTTGTGCCAGTACCATGCTGTTTTTATTGTTATTGCTTTGTAATATAGTTTGAAGTCAGGTATTGTGATACCTCCTGCATTGTTCTTTTGACTGAGTATCGCCTTGGCTATTCGTGGCCTCTTGTGTTTCCATATAAATTTCACAGTAGATTTTTCAATCTCTTTAATGAATGTCATTGGAATTTTGATGGGAATTGCATTAAACATGTAGATTACTTTGTGGAGTATCGACATTTTTACTATGTTGATTCTACCAATCCATGAGCATGGGAGATCTCTCCACTTTCTATAGTCTTCCTCAATCTCTTTCTTCAGAAGTGTATAGTTTTCCTTGTAGAGGTCTTTCACATCTTTTGTTAGGTTTACACCTAGGTATTTGATTTTTTTTGAGGCTATTGTAAATGGAATTGTTTTCATACATTCTTTTTCCGTTTGCTCATTGTTAGTGTATAGAAATGCTAATGATTTTTCTATGTTGATTTTATATCCTGCTACCTTGCTATAGCTATTGATGATGTCTAGAAGCTTCTGAGTAGAGTTTTTTGGGTCTTTAAGGTATAGGATCATGTCGTCTGCAAATAGGGATATTTTGACAGTTTCTTTACCTATTTGTATTCCTTTTATTCCTTCTTCTTGCCTAATTGCTCTGGCTAGGAATTCCAGTACTATGTTGAATAGGAGTGGAGATAGTGGGCATCCTTGTCTGGTTCCTGATTTTAGAGGGAATGGTTTTAATTTTTCTCCGTTAAGTATAATGCTGGCTGTAGGTTTGTCATATATAGCTTTTATAATGTTGAGGAACTTTCCTTCTATTCCTAGTTTTCTTAGAGCTTTTATCATGAAATGATGTTGGATCTTATCAAAGGCTTTTTCTGCATCTATTGAGATGATCAAGTGGTTTTTGTCTTTGCTTCTGTTAATGTGGCTTATTACGTTTATTGATTTTCGTATGTTGAACCACCCCTGCATCCCTGGGATGAAGCCTACCTGGTCGTGGTGAATAATCTTTTTGATGTGTTGCTGAATTCGATTTGCCATTATTTTGTTGAGGATTTTTGCATCAATGTTCATTAAGGAGATTGGCCTATAGTTCTCCTTTTTGGAGGTGTCTTTGCCTGGTTTTGGGATAAGTGTAATACTGGCTTCATAAAATGTGTTTGGCAGTTTTCCTTCCCTTTCTATTTCATGGAACAGTTTAAGGAGGGTTGGTATCAGTTCTTCTTTAAAGGTCTGATAGAATTCAGCAGAGAATCCATCAGGTCCTGGACTTTTCTTTTTGGGGAGACTCTTGATTGCTGCTTCAATTTCATTTTGTGTTATAGGTCTATTCAGGTGATTAATTTCCTCTTGGTTCAGTTTTGGATGATCATATGTATCTAGAAATCTGTCCATTTCTTTTAGATTTTCAAATTTATTTGAATATAGGTTCTCAAAGTAGTCTCTGATGATTTCCTGGACTTCCATGGTGTTTGTTGTTATCTCCCCTTTTGCATTCCTGATTCTACTAATTTGGGTTTTTTCTCTCCTCATTTTAGTCAGGTTTGCCAGGGGTCTATCGATCTTGTTTATTTTTTCAAAGAACCAACTTTTTGTTTCATTAATTCTTTGTATGGTTTTTTTGGTTTCTATTTCGTTGATTTCAGCTCTTATTTTTATTATTTCTCTCCTTCTATTTGTTTTGGGATTTGCTTGTTCTTGTTTTTCTAGGAGTTTGAGATGTATCATTAGGTCATTGATTTGGGATCTTTCAATCTTTTTAATATATGCACTCATGGCTATAAACTTTCCTCTCAAGACTGCCTTAGCTGTGTCCCATAGGTTCCGGTAGGTTGTGTTTTCATTTTCATTGACTTCTAGGAACTTTTTAATTTCCTCTTTTATTGCATCGATGATCCATTCTTCATTAAGTAATGAGTTATTTAGTTTCCAGCTGTTTGCATGTTTTTTGTCTTTACTTTTGTTGTTGAGTTCTACTTTTACTGCATTGTGGTCAGATAGTATGCATGGTATTATTTCTATTTTCTTATATTTGCTGAGGCTTGCTTTGTGCCCTAGGATATGATCTATTTTGGAGAAGGTTCCATGGGCTGCTGAGAAGAATGTATATTGTGTAGAGGTTGGATGAAATGTTCTGTAGACATCTACTAGGTCCACTTGATCTATTGCATATTTTAGATCTTGGATTTCTTTATTGAGTTTTTGTTTGGATGACCTATCTATTGATGATAATGGAGTGTTAAAGTCTCCCACAACCACTGTGTTGGCGTTTATATATGCTTTTAGGTCTTTCAGGGTATGTTTGATGAAATTGGGTGCGTTGACATTGGGTGCGTACAGATTGATGATTATTATTTCCTTTTGGTCTATTTCCCCTTTTATTAGTATGGAATGTCCTTCTTTATCTCGTTTGATCAATGTAGGTTTGAAGTCTACTTTGTCAGAGATAAGTATTGCTACTCCTGCTTGTTTTCGGGGGCCATTGGCTTGGTAAATCTTCTTCCAGCCTTTCATCCTAAGCATATGCTTATTTCTGTCGGTGAGATGAGTCTCCTGTAAGCAACAAATTGTTGGATCTTCTTTTTTAATCCATTTTGTCAAACGGTGTCTTTTGATGGGTGAATTAAGTCCATTAACATTAAGTGTTAGTACTGATAGGTATGTGGTGATTCCTGCCATTTAGTTATCTTAGTTGTTTGAAGGTTTGATTGTGTGTACCTAACTTGATGTTACTCTCTACTGTCTTGCTTTTTCTTATCCTGTGGTTTGGTGCTGCCTGCCTTTTCATGGTTAAGTTGGGTGTCACTTTCTGTGTGCAGGATCCCTTGCAGAATCTTTTGTAATGGTGGCTTTGTGGTCACATATTGTTTTAGTTTCTGCTTATCATGGAAGACTTTTATTGCTCCATTTATTTTGAATGATAGCTTTGCTGGGTAGAGTATCCTGGGGTTGAAGTTATTTTCATTCAGTGCCCGGAAGATCTCACCCCACGCTCTTCTTGCTTTTAATGTTTCTGTTGAGAAGTCTGCTGTGATTTTGATGGGTTTACCTTTGTATGTTACTTGTTTTTTCTCTCTTGCAGCCTTCAATATTCTTTCCTTAGTTTCTGAACTTGTTGTTTTAATGATGATATGTCGTGGAGTAGTTCTATTTTGATCTGGTCTGTTTGGTGTCCTGGAGGCCTCTTGCATCTGTATGGGAATATCTTTCTCTAGATTTGGGAAATTTTCCGTTATTATTTTGTTGAATATATTACGCATTCCCTTCGCTTGCACCTCTTCTCCTTCTTCGATGCCCATGATTCTCAAGTTTGGTCTTTTGATGGAGTCAGTGAGTTCTTGCATTTTCTTTTCACAGGTCTTGAGTTGTTTAATTAATAGTTCTTCAGTTTTTCCTTTAATTACCATTTCTTCTTCAAGTTCTGAGATTCTGTCTTCTGTTTGTTCTATTCTGCTGGATTGGCCTTCCGTTTTGTTTTGCAGTTCTGTTTCGTTCTTTTTTCTGAGGTTTTCCATATCCTGGCTGTTTTCTTCTTTATTGTTGTCTATTTTTGTCCTGAGTTCATTTATCCATTTATTCATTGTGTTCTCTCTTTCTCTTTGGTGTTTATACAGTGCTTCTATGGTTTCCTTTATTTCTTCTTTTGCTTTTTCAAATTCTCTATTTTTATTGTCTTGGAATTTCTTGAGTGTCTCCTGTACATTTTGGTTGACCCTATCCAGTATCATCTCTATAAAATTCTCATTGAGTACTTGTAGTATGTCTTCTTTTAAATTATTCTTGTAGGCTTCATTGGGTCCTTTGGCATAGTTTATCTTCATTTTGTTGGAGTCTGGATCTGAGTTTCTGTTCTCTTCATTCCCCTCTGGTTCCTGTACTAATTTTTTGCTGTGGGGAAACTGGTTTCCTTGTTTTTTCTGTCTTCCTGTCATTGTCCTTGGTGTTGTTACTGTCCCTGTACTGTGTGTAATTAAGTATTTTCTAGCTTGTAATAATAACAATGGTAATATTGAGAATGGAAGAGTGAGCTGAGATGGAAAGCAAGAAGTTAAAGAAAAGGGGAAAACAAATATACAGACAAGAGGGAGAAAGCAGAACAAGGTATCAGACAAGAGAGTTTCAAAGGTATAAACAGGGAGTGTTAGTGTACTAATCGACAGTAAGCTGAACAGACAATAGACAGAGAGAGGATTGAAAATCAAAGATAAAAAAAAATAAAAAATAAGTATATGAAAGTAATATCTATTTATAAAAATGAATTAAAATAAAATGGAAAATAGAAAATTAAAAAAAAAAACAAAAAACTTCCAAGTTTATATGCAATGCAATTTCAGTCTTAATAATTTGGATGTCCGTCTCAATCTCCAGTCCTGGAGTTGGTGCCTCAGATGTTGTTCTGTAGTTGTCTCATCAAAGGGGATGCATAAAGTAGAACAAAACTACACTCACACACACACAGAAGACAACAAAAAAAAACCCACCAAGTGTCCCCAGTTCAAATGCAATACAGTTTCAGTAAGTTTTTCGGCTTGCTGGTGTAATTCGGTTGTTCTCTCATGAAAGGTAGGGAGAAAAAGAAAAAAAAAGCGTCTGGAGGCAGTTCTGAGGGTGGTATCTGTAACTGTGGCTTGCCTGCCTGCTGCTCTCAGCCTGTAGCTGGAGGCGTTATTTATGCAGATCTCTGGGGTGAGCTAGCGCTCACCTGGTCCCACAGGCTTTGTTTGCTCAGAGTTCTCCTGTGCAGCGGCCTCTGCCACAGGCTTTCCCCTTTCCAAGCACTGGGAAAGGTGACACTGCCCAGCGTTGTCAGGCCTGCGTGTTTATTTACAGTTCACGTGGGAAGTGGGTCTTCCCTCCTCTCACAAGCGTCCCGCTCCTGGTTGCTGGCGCGCCCCGCTCCGCTCCCGCCAGAGCCTCTCTGGCCCGCCCGGCTCGTTTATTTACAGTCCCGGGAAGGCTTCCCTTCCCCCAATCTTCAGCGCTCAGGGCGCCCCACCCTCTTTCCAGCGTGTCTTAACTGTTCTTATTGCTTAGTACTCAGTTTCTCTTTTTTTCCCGGGTGGAGGTCAGTCTGTCCAGGGGGCTATGCTGCTCTGGCCCAGGCTTGTCTGTGGGGGAACCACGGTACCACGAAGCTCACCTGGTCCGCGTCTTCCCAAGCCGTATGGGTGCCGGCCACTGGCGGCCCCGGGGGCCTCCTCGTTTCTGCGTTTAACGTGAAGTGGAGATTCTCTGCGCCGGCTTACCCTGCTGAGTGTTTTAGATAAGCTTGTCTTTAAGAACTGAAGTGCCAGACAGCCTTCCCAATCCTTCTCCCCAAGAGCACTATTTTCTTCCCCATTCATCACATAGACTCACTGCTTCCAACATGACAATTTCTTGCCTCTGGAACTATCTCTTATTCCATGTGGGATGTGGATAGTGAAGACAATAAAAGAACTCACAGACTGAGTGTTGTACAGAAAGGAATGAAAGACAAAGGGCCTATTGAGAAAAAATCTTGAGGGAATAATATATCTGGAATTTGTGGTCAACTCTGAGGAAAAAATGTTGTTGAGACTCACCATATCTTAACTAAACATTCCTATAGAATATTTAGTATGAAGCTCTTTTATTCTAGACTGTTTTGTCACTATCACTGATAATCATCTCTTGGTAAAATTAGTTGATGTCTCTGGATTTGAAAACTTCTCTGTAAAGTGGAATTTAGACTACATGAGCTCCACAGTCCTTTCTGTTACTAAGCTTCAAATTTATTTATATCTGTTTGTCCTCTTCAGCTTTGTCCTTTCTTTTTAGTATAGACACAGCCTTTATACCATAGAAGTAAATTATTATTAAACACTTGCATTAAATGATATATGCAATATTACATTCACTTAGTTGCTAAATTGTTTTGCTACCATTTTCATTCCCTAAAATAAATTCCTTTAAGTAATTTTAAACTCAGGTTAGGCAAAGAGGTAAAATATAGTTAATATTCATAAGGAAGCTTGTCTTCTCAACAGTCTTGGCAAAAACTGCACTGTAAGCACTATTCAATAAACACATAAAGCCAAAAATCTAAGGCATATGCAGAAGCCTACATATAAATTCCTGGACTTTTATGAATTACTTACATCAATTTAATGACAATTTTTAAATATTCTATTTCCTTGATTCCATATACGTGCATATACATTTTCTTATGTCTTAATAACTAATCTCTCAGCAGAAGAGAAAGGTCTGATTTTGTCCTTGTTTGTGTGTTCCCACACTGTCAGATATGCATAAGATGGATCCAGACAGATTGTCACCTGAGTTGATTTACTAGCTTTAATAAAATCACATGCAGTTTACATTTATATGTGTACTCTCAAAAGTCATTCCTTTTAAAGTTTTGCTTTAATTAAACTATGAAACAAAAATAAATGAAATATACCTATGAGATTTAAATGCCTCTCATTAGAGAAAAGACTACATTTCTGTGTTTTGTGCAGAAATAAGCAAGAGATTTTCAGGACTTTTATAAATAAGATATTCACGAATAAACAAAGTTGTATTCCATTTTTTCATTGATACATATCCAAAGTAATTGCTTGCCATCTATCAATCAAGTGACAAATTTCCATCTTTCAGAATTTGATTTTTAGGAGATGCAATATGACTTTCAGTAATTCAATAAAGAAAACAATGAGCCTCAAATCTAACCAGAAAAGAAATACAGAAATGTGGCTTCAAATAGACCACAAATACTGCTAATCCTAAAACTGTTAAAGATACTGTCCTCAAAAGCACCAGTTTTTAAATAAAATTCTTCACTTTGATGCTAATTATTAATTGCTCTTGCTTACTTGTATCATTTTAAGTCTCAAGTTACTTGAGAATAAATGTAATTTCTTTTTCAAGTATGTAATTATACTTGCATGAAAAGTAAATATAAGGTTTTTGTATGCAAGACTGGTAATTTTTTAATCATCACCCAATCTCTATATTTGTATATATATTCAGTTAAAATAGATATTTTATAAATTATTAATGGATTGTGTGGACATAAACTCATCTGATTTGCTGAAAGTTTAGCAGAAAGTGCTATGATAAGATTATTATTCCTGATACAATGTTGGTAGACACCTTCTAGACTTTCATTCTTGAAGGAATCATTTACAGAAGACTTAAGGCAATGTCTCTCAAAGTGTCCCAAAGCCAGTGTATCAGCCTCACCTGAGAACTTACAGAAATTTAAAGACTTTCAGT
The DNA here is from genome assembly GCF_047511655.1 of Castor canadensis. Taxonomy (NCBI): domain Eukaryota; kingdom Metazoa; phylum Chordata; class Mammalia; order Rodentia; family Castoridae; genus Castor; species Castor canadensis. The sequence goes on from NC_133399.1 coordinate 44,957,159, forward strand.
CCATCCCAGGTCTTCTAAATATGAATCTCTGTGGTTGGGGCAAAGCAATCTGCTCCCTAAGTGTGTCTGGAACATGCTTGAAATTCAAGAGCCAGTTATCTAAGGAAAAAGTATTAAACCTACCTTGATCTGCATTTTTTTCCTTACTGTATAATAAAATTCAAAAGAAAAAGCATTCACTAATCATTTAATAAAGAAACTTTGGTAGAAAATGAAATAAAACCTCCTCCCAAAAGACAATCTTTAAGAATAATAGGTAGCATATAGAAATTGATAAGTTGTGATACAAATTAAAACATGAGGAATGTATATTAAACAAGCATTATGAAGTTCCAAAGGTTCATAGAGAATGCTCCACTTTTAAATGTCAAGTACTGCGCTCATTTGTTCATAAAGAATTATGGTAGAATTCTGGTTTAGTTTTATTTATTTTTAGAATTTATATATGAATAACTAACAGATTGCTTATAAATTTTAAAAGGCAAATATGTATACTAAAGAGAGGAATAAGGCACCTTCCTAAATACCTGACTTGTGTTCAGTCTTAGCTCAACTAGAACATAGGCAATCTCATCTATTCCTCCCTTTCATTGGTGTTTCTGAAAGAGACAGCATTCTGAACTGGATGGAAAGAAAAATTATTCCATTTAAGTTTTAATGTTCATGCTTAAATCATGAAGGCCCATTGGTCTTTTCCAAGACTTTCCTCTGAACAAAGTACCCTAAGAAGTAAAGGGAACCAACTTCACTGTCAGATGCAGATGCTGTGTCTTATCGCAAACCTATCAATGCCACAGACTGCACACCAAATCTTCATTTGTATCTACATACCAAATCATAATGATTTCTTAGCTCATCAAATGTTCATTCATTCAGTGAAGAAAACAAGCTATTTTGACTTAAATATCCAAAGTATTGTAATAGGAAAAGCACAGAATATTTTCATTCTACTTATCAGTTGACTGTTAAAACAGAAAACATGAAAATTATGTGATATCTAAATTCATCTCACCACTGTCACTATCAAAAAAGACAAACTTGAAAGCTTATATTTGATGAAGTATTAACAATATAGGCTAAACTATGATTAATGCTATCAAATTTATAGAATGAGGGTTTTATTTATGAAACTTACTTTCATGGAATTGTAATGATATCCAGTGACTGCCACTTTAATAATATATATGAATTAAAATAATTTTTATTTCTTGAATAAAAGATAATTTTCTTGACCTGAATATTTTTTCTGTACATTTCCAGGCTCTTACATAAGCAACTTATAGTTTCAAAGATCACCCCAGAGGAAAGATGAAGTATGAACAGGACAAGGTGCATAGTGAGCAGAATATCCCTAGATTCTTTCTGTCTCAATAATGAACTCACCCTAAGGGATGGATGTGACAATATGGTTTAATTTCCTCATTTTTAGTTCTCCTCAAGGCTACTCTTCCTTGAGGGCACCTAAGAGAACCTCAGAAGGGCTTTATCTTATGCCATTTTAATTTCATTTATACTGGTTAATTAATTATTTACCTGTAATTCAGTCACAATTTCAATCCAAGGTATTTTCCTTACAGTCATTTTTTGCTGCTGCAAAAAATATCTTTAGAAAGCCTTGGGACAGCCTTAACTTATCTGCCCTCAAAGAGTATAGTTTTTTTTTTCTAGTTAGGGGAATTTAAAGGGGTTACCTTAGCAACTGCTGCAATGTACACATTCTGTTGAGGTTTTGTTAGTCTGACTTTTTACAACAATGCCATGTTAACAGAGCATAAGAGTGTGGGTACATTTCTTTATGGTACAGACTTTCAATGTAGGTCACATTTATGTTTCTCAGTGATTCTTCCTCTATGACTTTAGTTTTTTTGCCATAATCATTTCCAAAATAAATCTTAACTTTTTGAAATGAAAAAGATGTGAGATAGCAAGAAGATAGGATTGTAAAAGAGTTGAACTTTTTGCAAATGTTAAGTGTAGAACAATAAATCAGGAAAATACCTGAAATTATGGATAAGATTCATGCTTATGAATCATATGACTCTAAAACAAAACAGCAACAAAAACAATGTTCAAATTCTTGTGTGATTTTAACTCAATTATGCCATAAGATTACTTGACAGTGATAAAAAATGAAGGAGAGAATGTTTTTTTTCATTAAAATACTTAATTTATTTTTCCAGGATTTTCATACTTATTTACCTAGCACTTTTTACCCATGCTGATTGACATGAGTTTTTTCCTCTATTGTCTCAATAGATAAGTCCATTTTTCAGTTTAGAGCTGGTTTTTTTCCTGTTTTTATCATATTATTGTTCTTATAATAGACCATAGTTGAATTTACCCCCTCCATCATTCTCCTTTATCCCCCTCTCCCCCATTCCTGGAATAGTTTCAACATAGCTCCTTTTTCCATTTTCATACATGACTACATAATATTTCCAGTACAGAGAGTCTCCTACACCCTTCCTTATATCCTCCTCACTCCTACTGGTACCCACCTCTCAACAGGACCTTCTTATTCTTCGTTTTTGAAAAGTGGTGTTTTTGTTTCTTTAAGATAGCTCTACAGGGTGTTTCCTTGTGGCATTTCATGCATAGATGTATTATAACTCAAGTCAGTTCATGCCCTCTATTTTCTCCTTTCTACCTTAGTCCCCTTCTTAAGGTGATTTCAACAGGTTTAAAAATTCTATACATTCTCATATAGAAAGTACATCACCCATATTTACTTCTTAACTTCCTTCTTTTACCCTTCCTCTCCCATTAGTGACCTCCCCTTAGTGTAACCTGTTTCACATAATATTCTGACTCATATTTTAGCCATTTGCAAGCATTTATGAATCAATATACAACATACTATGTGCATGTATCACATATCATCTATAGCACACAGCAGAAACCACAATAATGCCTTAGGAATAGAGAGTATTTTTAACATTGTATTTTTGGCTTATAAAACAGCACACATTTTGGAAGCACAATGTTGGTAATTATATTTCAATAGTTATGATATTTGAAGAGCTAAGCCCTTATTTATCTATTATTGTTGGGAAATGTAGTATTAGCAATAAATAATCTTCATAGTTATATTTAAAATACAATACAATGTGTATATGTGTGATTATGTGTGTGTGTACATATGTGTGTTTTGTTTAGTGCAAATATCACAAATATATTGCCCCTTCTTGTTTTAGTCTAAAGCCTTTGATACTGTCTTGCTGGGGTATGGAGAGTCAGGTAAAAATAGGATCAAAAAGGGGAACTATTTCTAAGGTCCCATCCTGACTGATCCCTTTCTTTTATAAAGAGGCTAAAAAGGCTTTGATTTAAAAAGGCATTATAGCTATTAATTATAATTTTATATGTATAATTCTGATCAGTTCTGTCTTTCTCAGTCTTATATCACTAGACATCTCCAATATTAATAAACATTAAAAAGCTTGCTGGGAGTGTCTGTAATTCTTTTATTATGGATTTGTATCCATTCATACCTTTATGAGCCATTAGGTTATTAGGATGAACATTTGTTTTCTACTTCTAAGACTATACAATTTTACAGAATATAAATTATTAATTTCTGATTTTCTTAGTTATGTGCTTCTTGTTTTTTCATTATCACTTTTCTCAACCTGCCTCTAGCAGGTTTAATTCTCTAATTAATTATGCTATTCTGCAATAGATCAAGGAGTCACAATTAATCTATTTAAATTTTAAATAACTTTAATAACCAGTTTTAAATGAATTTTTGTGTAGAACACAGCATTAATTCATCCATAGAACACCAAGTTGTCTAAGACGTGGATGTGTCAGACAAATCCTCTGCTTTTATATATTTTTATGTATGATGTTTCCCAAGATATTGACTTTAACATTTCTCTTTGTCTCTTTCCCTGTCCCCTACTTCTCTATCTCCATTTCTGTGTGCTTCCTCAGAAGCACTTTTAATTTTCTTGTTTCGGCCATTTCTCCATGTACAACAATACAAATTTCCAGCACTGGTAACAAGCTCTAAAATAAAATTTTCAGTCAACAAGAGAATTTCAATTTGAGAACTTTGTCCTTCCCATAAACACTAGTTGTTCTGCTTATAGACTCAAAAAAATCTTAAAGTCATTTTAAATTCTTCTAGACATCATCAATAGCTATAGCAAGGTAGCAGGATATAAAATCAACATAGAAAAATCATTAGCATTTCTATACACTAATAATGAACAAACTGAAAAAGAATATATGAAAACAATTCCATTTACAATAGCCTCAAACAAAATCAAATACCTAGGTGTAAACCTAACAAAAGATGTAAAAGACCTCTACAAGGAAAACTATACACTTCTGAAGAAAGAGATTGAGGAAGACTATAGAAAGTGGAGAGATCTCCCATGCTCATGGATTGGTAGAATCAACATAGTAAAAATGTCGATACTCCCCAAAGTAATCTACATGTTTAATGCAATTCCCATCAAAATTCCAATGACATTCATTAAAGAGATTGAAAAATCTACTGTGAAATTTATATGGAAACACAAGAGGCCACGAATAGCCAAGGCGATACTCAGTCAAAAGAACAATGCAGGAGGTATCACAATACCTAACTTCAAACTATATTACAAAGCAATAACAATAAAAACAGCATGGTACTGGCACAAAAACAGACATGAAGACCAGTGGAACAGAATAGAGGATCCAGATATGAAGCCACACAACTATGAGCAACTTATCTTTGACAAAGGAGCTAAAAATATACGATGGAGAAATAGCAGCCTCTTCAACAAAAACTGCTGGGAAAACTGGTTAGCAGTCTGCAAAAAACTGAAACTAGATCCATGTATATCACCCTATACCAAGATTAACTCAAAATGGATCAAGGATCTTAATATCAGACCACAAACTCTTAAGTTGATACAAGAAAGAGTAGGAAATACTCTGGAGTTAGTAGGTATAGGTAAGAACTTTCTCAATGAAACCCCAGCAGCACAGCAACTAAGAGATAGCATAGATAAATGGGACCTCATAAAACTAAAAAGCTTCTGTTCATCAAAAGAAATGGTCACTAAACTGAAGAGAACACCCACAGAGTGGGAGAAAATATTTGCCAACTATACATCAGACAAAGGACTGATAACCAGAATATACAGGGAACTTAAAAAACTAAATTCTCCCAAAACTAATGAACCAATAAAGAAATGGGCACATGAACTAAACAGAACTTTCTCAAAAGAAGAAATTCAAATGGCCAGAAAACACATGAAAAAATGCTCACCATCTCTAGCAATAAAGGAAATGCAAATTAAAACCACGCTAAGATTCCACCTCACCCCTGTTAGAATAGCCATCATCAGCAACACCACCAACAACAGGTGTTGGCGAGGATGCGGGGAAAAAGGAACCCTCTTACACTGTTGGTGGGAATGTAGACTAGTACAACCACTCTGGAAAAAAATTTGGAGGCTACTTAAAAAGCTGGACATCGATCTACCATTTGATCCAGCAATACCACTCTTGGGGATATACCCAAAAGACTGTTACTCCAGAGGCACCTGCACATCCATGTTTATTGTGGCACTATTCACAATAGCCAAGTTATGGAAACAGCCAAGATGTCCCACCACTGACAAATGGATTAAGAAAATGTGATATCTATACACAATGGAATTTTATGCAGCCATGAAGAAGAACGAAATGTTATCATTCACTGGTAAATGGATGGAATTGGAGAACATCATTCTGAATGAGGTTAGCCTGGCTCAAAAAACCAAAAATCGTATGTTCTCCGTCATATGTGGACATTAGATCAAGGGCAAACACAACAAGGGGATTGGACTATGAGCACATGATAAAAGCTTTAGCACACAAGGGAGGGATGAGGATAGGTAAGACACCTAAAAAACTAGCTAGCATTTGTTGCCCTTAACGCAGAGAAACTAAAGCAGATACCTTAAAGCAACTGAGGCCAATAGGAAAAGGGGAACAGGTACTAGAGAAAAGGTTAGATCAAAAAGAATTAACCTAGAAGGTAACACCCACACACAGGAAATCAATGTGAGTCAATGCCCTGTATAGCTATTCTTATCTCAACCAGCAAAAACCCTTGTTCCTTCCTATTATTGCTTATACGCTCTCTACAACAAAATTAGAAATAAGGGCAAAATAGTTTCTGCTGGGTATTGAGGTGGGGGAGAGGGAGGGGGCAGAGTGGGTGGTAAGGGAGGGGGTGGGGGCAGTGGGGAGAAATGAACCAATCCTTGTATGCACATATGAATAATAAAAGAAAAATGAAAAAAAAAGTCATTTTAAATTCTATGGCCAACCTAAGCTTTCTTTAATTAATTAATTAATTAATTAATTAATTTAGTTGGTGGGTCTGGGGTTTGAACTCAGACTTCAGCTTGCAAAGCAGGTGCTCTATGGCTAGGGCCATAAATCTAATCCTTTTTGTTCTGTTTATTTTTGAACCTGGAGTCTCCCAAACTATTTGCTGAAGCTGGCCTCAAACTACGATCCTCCAAATGTCAGCCTACCAAGTAACTAGGATTACAGTTGTGAGCCAATGTCATGTGACTACCTAAACTTTCATTTCTAATGAAGCCTTCTAAAGTCACTTCCCTGTATAATGTAATGTCTTTTCTATCTATATCTCTCATATATTCCTTTCATTTTATTCCCAGCAGTATTTGGTGGAGGGTGTTTCCAGTTTTTATTTTGTGTCAGGGTGTATTGATTATAAAAAATAATGGGTTTCATTGTGACATTTTCCTACTTGCATATAACATACTTGTTAATCTGCACTCTCTCTAATACCTTCCTTTTTCATCCATAGTCCCTTTTATTTTTATGTCCTTTCTTTCTCCAAATTTCATGTGTGCGAAAATATATGATCCTGATCCTTGTTTTCTGAATCTGACTCTATCTTCAATTGAAATGATGATGTCCTGCAAGCAATGTGATTTCCTTCTGGTTGAGTAAAATTTCCTTGTGTCGATACTTGGCCTGATTCCATAACTTGTCTATTGTGAATAGTGCAGAAATAAACATGGATGTGAAGGCATCTGTAGTTTATGCTTAGATTCTTTTCAATATACACCCAGATATGGTTCAACAGGATCACATGGAACTTCTATTTTTAATTTTTTTGAGGAACCTCCATATTGATTTCCATAATGGCTTTACTATTTTACATTCCTACCAATCGTGCAGAAAGATTATTTCTCCCTCATATTCTTCCCAGCATTTGCTTTTTGTTTTCTTGATGACAGAAATTCTCAATGGAGTGGGATGGAATTTCAATGTAGGTTTTTTTTTTGATTTAGTGCCTTTATAGAATTTCAATGTAGTTTTAACTTGCATTTCCCTAATAGCTAAAGATGTTGAATGCTTTTTGCACATCTATTGGTCATTTGTACTTCACTGGAAAAATGTCTGTTTAGATCATTTGTCCATTTATTGGCTGGATTTTTTGCTCTTTTGGTGTTTAAATTTTTGAGAACCTTATATATTTTGGATATTAATGCCCAGTTGGATGAAAAACTGATAAAGATTTTCTTCTGTTCTGTAGGCTTTCTCTCTCTTTCTGTAGTACTTGGAAAACTGGTAGAGGTGGTAAGGCAGGCCAAAGCCTCTGTAGATGATGCTCAGGCTCTAGCCATCACTTCACACTGAATCACTACAGAAGATTTCACCACCTCAGAGTTTGTTCAATTTTTATTTCTTCATATCTGTTTTCCAGAAAGTTGGACTCTGGCTTCAGGGTAAAGTCCTTATGATTAAAGGATGTTCATAAGAAGACCAAGCTCATATCTCTTTTACACTATAAAATTATAGACCAACTGATGAGCTATTGTTCAGAAGTAATGGGAAACAATTGTCCATATTCCCATTTCAAATTTTTCACAGAGATTTGCATATAGAACTGACAAAAACAAGACTCCTATTTTTATACATTGCTATTTATATAATAGTGTATTGGCCCTCTTCAAACTAACCTCTACCTATTTTTCTACTCTCATCTTTATTGCAGCCCTATCCCTTATGCACCACTCATAATGAAAGTGAGCACCACTACCCCATATGCTCTGTACTTCATAACATTTGTGGTTTTAATTATGCTGTTTCTTGGCCTGAATGCACTTGAGCTACTTTGACAAACCCCCAAATACATATTTTCTTTCTAATTCAGCATTTCCTAATTTCCCCAATTCTATTTTTGTCTGCTATTATTCACATCTTATCTTTACTCCAAGAATAACTTCTTTCCCCTTAAAAATAATTTTGTTAAATAATATAGCTTATACAAAAGTACATGAATCATTATGTGTATACAACTTAAAGAATCAGCCCCAAATTAACACTAATGCAACCATTCTGTATAGTGAGAGCTAGAATATTGCTAGCATTCTTGGATTCCTCCTTCATGTCACCTTCAAGTTATTGTTTCTTCCCTTGTTTCAAAAAGTTAAACAAGATGCTGGCATCCAGCCTCATAATTTAGATTTTCCCTTTTTGAACCTCATATGAATGAAATCATACTGAACGTATTTCTGGTTCTGGATGCTTTTGTTCAACATTATATTTGTGACATTCATCTATATTATTTTGTACAGGAATAATCTATTGTATAATTATATTATATAAATATGCCATAAATTATTTATATATTCTAATATGAATAATCTTTTCGTCGCTTCTAATTTTAATCATTTCACAATTGCTTCTATAAGGTTTCTATGTGTCTTTAATCTTTTGGTAAAAATGTAATTCTACATTCTGCTGTAGAATATATACTGTGGTGTGAACACTGAATATGAGCACTGGAGACATATGTTCAGTTTTGGTAGATTCAGTTCAACAGTTTTCAAAGAGGTTATACTAATTTGTAGTTCAGTTAGAGGTATATGAGAATTTCATTTCTCCAACTGCTCACCAACATTTGGGATTTTCAGTCTTTTCATTTTAGCCATAGGATGGCTGTATTTAGCTATCCCATTATGGATTTAATTTATATTTCTCCACTGGCTAATGAAGTTGAGCAACTTATTATATATTTCCTGATGATTTGGATTTTGTTTAAAATGTCTACCCAAGTATGCCTCCCCACTTTTGAGATGGTATCTCACTATGTTGCCCAAGCCAGCCTCCAACACCTGGCCTCAGATTATCCTCCTACCTCAGCCTCCAGAGTAGCTGGGACTATGGATATCTACCAACATGTCCAACTTCCCCCTTTTTTTATATTAGCCTATGTCTTTTTGTTATACATTTGTAGTGCTGTTTAGAACTCAATTCTTTGATGGTCATGGATTTTTACCCTTCAGTTCTTCAAAAACAATTAGAATAAAAACTATAAAACATCACCTTTTTTTTTCCTTTTTACTCTCTTAATAATTGCTTACTTGAGTGGATTGTTATACTTTAATTGTCATTACTTTTTAAATTCACCTAGAAGAACTTCATTAAGATATGTTTCTATGTAAAATTATAAAGGCTTTTTGCTTTGTATTTCAGTTGAAGTCTTTAATCCATCTCAAACTCTGAAATTTAATTGTGAATATTATGTGATGTGGTGGTAAATTCACTTTGTTCCAGTGTAGTTATTTTACACAGTACCATGTATTGAAAAGTTTTCCTATCTATACTTGCATGCAAGATCATACTGACCATAAATAAAGTTTTTGTATTATGTGTGAATCTGTCTCTGGAATCTCTACTCTGTTACTTTTGTACAATTTGTTTTTTCTTATGTCAATATCACATTCTCATAATTTCAATATTGCTTTAATATTCTTAGTTCTATATTTCTACATAATTTTCAGAATCACCTCTCTATTTGTGCACACATGACTAGAGAGACAGAGAAAGAGAAAGAGCAAGAAAAAGAGAGATTGCACACACATGAGAGAGAGATAGGATTTTGCTTAGTTTGCATTAAATCTGAAGATATATTGGATTGTGTATAGATAGATAGATAGATAGAAAATTTAATCTTCCAGCATAGAACACAACATACTTTCTATAATTAGGCACATTTCAAGCATATCCCTCTCATGTTATTTCTCTCAATGCTGGTGACACCTTGCCTTCCCACACAATCACAAGAAAAGAGTCCATGCAGAGAAAAAGAACACCCCATTTGCACAAGGGAAAACCATCCTTGAATCCTTGAATACCACAATTTTGGACCAAGCCAGGAGAACATGATGCCACCCATTGATGAAAGCAACAGATAGTTCTGGAGGCCAATTAGCCTATGAACTAATGATTCTCAGAGGAGACAGGAATGACCACATCCAGAGAAAGCCTGACATATGACACAGGGCCAGCAGAGCACAATGATACTCACACACTTTAAATACTAAGACGCAGATCAATTGAAAGTGAAACAATAGAAACATGACATACTATGTAAATAATAATCTGAAGGAAGTGGTGTAACTGCATTAATATCAAAGTAGAAATTAAAGCAAGCAGAATTGGTAGAAATAAAGAAAGATACTTCATAATAATGAGAAATCCAATTCAATGAGATATACAGCAATAATAAATATGTATTCACCTCACAAAATATCTTAAAAGAATAGCTGGACTATGAGAGAATGCAAGTAAAATATGTGATTGTGGAGTTAGCACTGAATTTTCTCAGAATATTTTTTAGCAATGTGCTATTTTTAGCATTTAAGTATTTTAAAAACACTGTACTTGCTACCCATTTCTCCACTAGTCTGATTTCCATTTCCTGAAATGAGAACCACAGGCTTAAAAGAACACTCTCACTGTGAGTCTGGGGCTATTAGCTGTAATTCATGCAATTGTCAGTAGCTGGTAGTGATTATCTGCTTAAAGTACACAAGGAAACAAAATGTGTACTTATGTCTTATCAAGCAGAGGCATGTAGAAAACCAACCACTTGTCCTTTAACACTACATCCAATTATATTGTTATAGAATAATTATTTTATTTAGCTGATATTTTAAGGGCTTAATAATTGTTAATCTATGAGGAACCAAAAAATGACAATCCTTCCATTCAAGTTGATTACTGACCAGTGGAGCATTGATGAATCTACCATGAATGACAATATTCTGTGATAGGAACTATAAGAACAGAAGTAGAGGATTCTGTGTACTCACATAACACCCAAATCTGATCTCAGGTCAAGGAAGGCTTTCTGAAAGACAGGGTCTTTTTGTTTGTTTGTTTTATTATTCATATGTGCATACAAGACTTGGGTCATTTCTCCCCCCACCCCCATACCCTCCCTTACCACCCACTCTGTCCCCTCCCTCTCCCCCCATCTCCTTAATACCCGGCAGAAACTATTTTGCCCTTATCTCTAATTTTGTTGAAGAGAGAGTACAAGTAATACTAGGAAGGAACAAGTGTTTTTGCTAGTTGAGATAAGGATAGCAATACAGGGAGTTGGCTCACATTAATTTCCTGTGCATGTGTGTTACCTTCTAGGTTAATTCCTTTTGATATATCCTTTTCTCTAGTTCCTGGTCCCCTTTTCCTATTGGCCTCACTTGCTTTTAAGGTATCTGCTTTAGTTTCTCTGTGTTGAGGGCAACAAATGCTAGCTAACTTTTTGGGTGTCTTACCTATCCTTACCCCTCCCTTGTGTGCTCTGGCTTTTATCATGTGCTCAAAGTCCAATCCCCTTGTTGTGTTTGCCCTTGATCTAATGTCCACATATGAGAGAGAACATATGATTTTTTGTCTTTTAGGCCAGGCTAACCTCACTCAGAATGATGTTCTCCAATTCCATCCACTTACCAGTGAATGATAACATTTCATTCTTTTTCATGGCTGCATAAAATTCCATTGTGTATAGATACCACATTTTCTTAATCCATTCGTCATTGGTGGGGCATCTTGGCTGTTTCCATAACTTGGCTATTGTGAATAGTGCCACAATAAACATGGATGTGCAGGTGCCTCTGGAGCAACCTATGTCACAGTCTTTTGGGTATATCCCCAAGAGTGGTATTGCTGGATCAAATGGTAGATCAATGTTTAGCTTTTTAAGTAGCCTCCAAATTTTTTTCCAGAGTGGTTGTACTAGTCTACATTCCCACCAACAGTGTAAGAGGGTTCCTTTTTCCTCGCATCCTTGCCAACACCTGTTATTCGTGGTGTTGCTAATGATGGCTATTCTAACAGGGGTGAGGTGGAATCTTAGTGTGGTTTTAATTTGCATTTCCATTATTGCTAGAGATGGTGAGGGTCTTTATAACACATAATCACCACCATCTGGTGGAAGCTGTTGATTGCAGACAAATCTATCGCAGAAAACTAAAAATAATGAGTTACCCAGCTAAATGTGTGGAAATAATACTACAAAAAAAGAAGTAGCATGTGCAAAACCCCAGAGTTCTATCTTGCTGTGTCTATTTTATTTTGTTGTGGTACCAAAAATCATTATGCCTGAATGCAGAGAACTGAAACACAGGTACTATTTAGAAGAATCATAATACCCCTTAGGCCCAGTCTAATTTTTGTGACTTTTACTAAATATTTAAGGAATAAATGCTTACTCTTTATTGATCTGTCCCAGTAAACAGGAAAGGAAAAAGGATTCTGGAATATTCAACTAATTTTATGAAACCAGTTAAACTCTATTACAAAAATACATATAACAATAAAATAAATACTAATAGATTTAGGACTTCCAGATTCTGTTCTCATATGTAACTTTCAGTTTCTAATATAATTTTATGATGGCTATGATACCAGTGGGTGACTGAAATTTTTCAACTGTATGTACTTTTATGGACCCACCATCCTATATACAATTTGTCATTGATCAAAATATTGTTATGTGGTGCATGACTTATTTTACCAGATCTAACCTACTGAGGTTTTTCCAGCATCTAATGAACATGGGAAAAGGGAAGTCCCCTATTCTATGACCTGTCACCATCCTGTACTACACAAGGGGATGAAGCAGTCCTCTGACAGCACTTGGGAAGTTCACAGCCACATGGCACAAGCTCTGAATAAAAAGTCACAGGCTATGCAATATTTCCCTCCCTGATCAACTTGACCACTACATCACAAAGGACTCTACCACATTTCCTTTCACCAATGCATCATGTTTTCCTTTTAACAAAAAACTATAGGGAATATTGGAAAGCAAGATCATCTTGAGAGGGCAGGAAAAACATCAGAGTCAGACCCAAATATGGCAGAGATGTTGAAATGATTGGACTGTGAATTGAAAACAACTTACACAAGCTAGAAGAATCAGTAGACAACACAAAAAAGAGATAAGAAATATAAGGTAAAAGATGGAAATTCTAAGAAAGAATTAAAAAATTCTAGAAATAAAACACACTGTAACTGTAATTAATGTTTTTGATGTTTAATAACAACTGGACAGAACTGAGAAAACAATCTCTGTGCTTAAGGACAGGTTGATTGAAAGCAAACTTTCAAAATTAAAAATGTGAGATTAAAAAGAGTGAAAAAGTTGGAATATAATATACAAGAACTGGGAGAGAACCACAAAGGTGCAACTTCCATTTGGTGGGAACATGAGAATGAGAAAAGAAAGGCACAGAAGAAATATTTGAAGCAGTTATATTTTTCTCACTCAGACCTTACTCCCTGACTCAAATCCTAAACTTTATTGTCTAATATTCTAGCCTGCAATATTTTATCTGATAAATCCTGTAGATAGTTTGAAATATTTCACCAAAAGTTTTCAAAGACAGAGGCACCTTCATATTTTACTTATTCAAAAATAGCTCATGTGGTTTGAATAAGACCTTTTCTCATATGAATTAGTGCATGTGAACATTTTCTCAAAGGAATAAATATTAAGTTGCCATTGAGTATTCATTTCATTAGCAGCCCTTACTAAAAAGAGTAAAATTATTTACTTTGAACTTCTCTTAAACATATGCCAAAATGTGTGGTCATTGTATTTTCTGTATTTGTAAAAATGTAAAACATAATATAAAATAACAAATAGCATTGCTTTAAAAAATGATGTGGCAGTTAATTGAACAATAACAATAAGAAAAAAATTCTTTGGAATTCTGTGAACTTGACAAGAAGGAAGCAAGTGACACATCTTCAACCCCTGTTTTTGTCAAGATAACGTTTATTTGGTTACAAGAAATTAAAATAACAGTAAAGTTAGCTACAATAAAGGTTTAAGGAAATAAATAGTTTAGAACTTACTGTTGATTGATTAAATCATATCATAAACTCCAGCAAAAAAGCTTCCTAATCCAGTTTATTGGATTAGGATCATTATTGGAACTAACCTGGGCCAATGGGATTACCTGTCAATGACATTCTCCCTATGTTCACATCTTGCTTGCCACTAACATTTCTCATCCTCAGGTGAAGACCTGTTCAAATACCAATTACCAACTCCCACACTTACATGATTGGAATTTCTAGTATATTTTATCTTATATTTTGGAGTGACATACATAATTACCAGCCTACATTTATAAGACTCTAAATATGAATATAGCAAAACACAATACAACCCTAATTATAGAAACAGCTTCAAAAATTTTCATGTCAAAGGCACAACTGAAATATTTGAGAAATGAAGCAGCAACATTTCTCAGAGTCCACAATCTTGAGGTTACATCCACTCTTCTCCTAATGTTTTCCTTGACTGAATATATTAAAATGCCTCAGCATCAAATTCTTCATTAAAATTTAATCATCACAATACAGGGGAATTGTAATTAAAAACTACTATTCACAAATGGAGGATAAAGAAAGGGGCTTCCAGAAAGGAATCCCACATGAGTAAGGACACAGAATCCATAGTGCCTGCTAGAAAGTTTAAGACAATAGGACCAACAGATTTTTGGTGCAATTGTTAAGGGCACTGGTGCAGTCTGTGATCAGAAGACTTCTGAGGGGGGTAGGGGAGAGAGGAAGGGGGCGGGGGTGGGGGGAAGAGATGGCCCAAACAATCTATGCACATATGAATAAATGAATAAACATTAAAAAAAGACCAGAAAAAAAAAAGAAGACTTCCAATTCTTTGTCCCTTATCAAAGAATCCATGGCAAGACACATGGGTGTGAATGCAGTTTATTAAACATTAGGGAAAGGAAATACAAGGGGGGCATGGTGGGCTCAGGTTATGTTTACCAGCCAAGAGAAAGAGTTTTCTTTCTCAGGAACTTTTAAAACTAATCTAAGATAATCTAGAAGAAGGGCAGAACCAGGTGATTCCCATCCAATAATCAATGAATGGGAGAGGGACATGAGTGGTTCCTGAGCCAAAGCATGGTTATGTAATATGAGATGTAATATTTTTCTATGACTCCAAGACTTTCCCTGATTCTAGCCTGCCTCACAGCCATTTGTTCAGCACTGTCTCAAATAAATGTGAATTCCTCAGTTAGAAGTCCAGATCTGCCTGCTGGAAGGGGCTTTATCTCTAGTTCTGTTTGTGGCCAAACATTGGAAAAGCAAGACACTGAACTGCTGGCATTCTTTGTATATTTTCTGTACACAAAGCATAGGAAATTCTTGATTTAAAGAAAAATAGTACATTGCTGATGATAAAACTTGGAATTTTTCTTCATAAATGAGATAGGCACTTGATTTCATTTTTTTTTGACTAAAATGTCAGAGATGTTGTCTTGAGCAATTTGTTCTGGAATTAGTCCACCATGAAGGACAGTTAGAAAGAGTCAGTCATCTTCTAAATTTCTGTTGTTTGGCAGCAATCAGACTTGGTTTTATTTTTCAGCTTTGAATGGATGGTGGCTGAGTGTACCAAAAGAAAAATGTGTTTCTGTATTGACCTGTTCCTTAACATTTTTAAATCATGTTTTAATTTGGTGATGCATTATAAATTCTAATCCCAAACTCAAAGTAGTAAGATGCATCTTCTCTGTTAAGGTCACTTATACAGTATAATCTGGTTTCATGCAAGGCCCATC
Organism: Castor canadensis; assembly: GCF_047511655.1. Taxonomy (NCBI): domain Eukaryota; kingdom Metazoa; phylum Chordata; class Mammalia; order Rodentia; family Castoridae; genus Castor; species Castor canadensis. The sequence goes on from NC_133399.1 coordinate 44,973,073, forward strand.
TTATGTTTTCAATTAATTTTCCCTTTATCATTGCTAAACCCAACTCCAATATGTTATACTACTACTACTAATAATAGTAATAATAATAATGTAAGCCTATGGACCTACATATTCCTGTCAGCATGTACCAGGAGGACAGTAATTGCATCAGTAGTACTGTTGTTTTTTTCTGATTACTAATGAACCTGGGCATCTCTTCAAATACCACCCAGTCTTCACATCAGTAAATGATTATTTCTAATGCTTGCCTTTTATTTTCTAACAGGCTTTCTATATTTTATTGTTGATTTGAGAATTTTTTTGTATTTTCTAACAATCTGATGATTTGGGGTGTTGCAAACATTCTCTCTCTTCTCTGAATGTTTATATTTTTTAAAGGATTATTTTAAGTGTCATCAAATCTGTAATTTTTCCCATTATATTTCCATGTTTTCAGGTTGAGATATCCTAATCTATCATAGGATTAGAAGATCATCCCAAATATGATTCTAATAGATTTAAAGTTTAGCTTTTAAATTTAAATGTTTATTACTTTTGTAGGTTTTTACTGCTGTGAATTAGGCATCCCAAAGTAAGAAAAATGTCCATCATTATTCTCAAAAATCTAACTTTTCTGCATTTTTTTGTGATCCAAATGTTTCATATACTAACTTTCAATATCAATGAGTTTACTCATTAATTTTCTTCCTCTCCATTGGTCTATTTGTCAGGTCCTCCCCAAGAAAAAGATGGCATTGATTCATGTAAGCCATTTCCCCAAAGAGCACTGGTTCCTTTTATTGTGGATGGTTATAGAAACCAACATTGGGTTCTGGATTTGCTTACCACTACTGGGGCTTCTCAACTGACAGAGCAAAAAGAACTCTGTTTGTATACTGACCTATGCATAAACATACATCTATAACATGTAGATATAAACATATAGCTATGAATGGAACCTGTAGGAGTAAAGGCAAAAAAAATGATACACTGATACTGTACTCTTGCTCATAATGTTGTTTCTAATGGGGGCACAAGTTCATAATCCTATGTAAGGATTCTATAAATGATAAACTAAGTGAATGGGTGGTGAATGGTAAGAGCCAGATTTTTCACAGCTGACAGAGCAGCAAAGGAATTGATCCACATGAGGTATGGCCAAGGGTGGGGAACCAAAAGGTATATTGAATAAGCTGTGAATTTGAGTTTAGCACAGTCCCAAACTGCAGAAAGGAGCAAGCATAGTTATGCCCAATAAATTGCACGCTTGAGTTGGCACAGACTCAGCTGCAGAAGGGGACAAGATGCAGTACAGCTGTCTTTCCTAAGATGTTTACATTCAGAGAGAAGCTGGCACAGGCTCCTCCTGTTCCTGAGGAATATAATGTCACACCCCCTACTCCAAAAATCGCCTCTCTACCTCGGGTTGCCGCTGTATATAATAAACTCACTGGAGGTGGAGGAGGCTGTTGTGTGTCCATCAAGTGCATAGCCTACCTGGCCCCAGCTTTATGCATATTTTGTCTTCTGTCTGTTATCTTTTCCAGCATCTCCTGTCACCCCCAGTTAGGTTTCTAGAACAAGCTCATGCAGGATGCAACAGTCAAGCATGGTGGTACATGCCTGTAATTCCAGCTACTTGGGAGACAGATATCAGGAGGCTTTTGGTTTGAGATCAGCCCAGGCACAAAATTAACAAGACACTTTATCAACCAACAAGCCTGACATGATGGTGTGTGCCTGTGGCCCTAGCTATGATGGAAGCATATGCAGAAGGATTGTAATAGATGATAGACTCTGCAAAAATATGAGACCTGATAAAAAATAACTAATGCAAAAAAAGGGTAAGGGACATGGGTCAATTGGTAGAGTGGTTACCTACCAAGTGCAAGGTCCTGAGTTCCAATCCTACTGTTGCCAAAAAAGAAAAAAGAAAGAAAACATCAGTATGAACTCATGGTAAGCCAATGACAACAAATATAAATAAAACTGCCAGCCCAAAACTTAATTAAGCCATTCTTGTACAGAATTCTTAACATGGCATTGACTATTAGTTCATAGTACAAGTAAGGTAAAACTGAATGGACCTTTAATGACTGTGGTAGAAACCAGTCAAGTGAAGCTCTGAGGATGCTCATGTACGAGTCCTATATATGCAGACATACCCACACCAACTAAGGAGACAGAACAAAGTGACTTCATGATACTTTAATTCAGTTTTACACCTAACATGTTCATCTTTCACAGCTTTATTTTCTTCATGTATATAAAGGTCATAAAACCTTCATTGGATTGTAAAAATTAAACGAGACAGTGTGTATGAAGTTTTAACATCATTTTTGGCCCATAGTATGCACCTAATAAAATTGGTCTTTAATTTACTACTGAGATGATTGTAAGCTTTGCTTCATGTCAAAACATCAAGAAAATGGTTTCCTTTGTTGAATATAAAGAGATTCTCTTAACCTATAGCTTTCTCTAGAATGGACATAATAAAGTTTATATACAGATAGTATATAGTCTGCTAAGGAGTCTCTTTTCAGAACAAGTACAGGAAAGATATGATTCACTAATTTTCTGGATTTTAGGCAGTACTGGGGTTTAAACTTGGGGTCTTGTACTTACTAGGCAAGTGCTCTACCACATGGGCCATACCTCCTGACCATTTTTTTTGTTATTTTTCAGATACAGTGTCCCATGTTTGCCTGGGATGGTCACTGACTAACATCTGTATCTTGGATTACAGGCACAGGCCACAGTGTCTGGCTTGTTTTTTGAGACAGGGCCTTGCTATTTTTTTTTTCGGCCTGGATTGGCCTAGCACTGCAATCCTCCCATCTCTGCCTCCACTGTACCTGGAGCCATATATTAACACTCCTGGGCCATTAAGGCAATCCCTTAATGAGGCACTAAGGCTCAGGTTAAACATAAAGGCTTTTGGAAAAAAAATAGGGAGTTAAACTATAATAATTAATTTTTCTTTTCTACTTAGTGGTGCTGATTCAAACTTGAAGCTTAATAAGGAGTAGTGTTGGGGAAAGGACAAACCCTCGGGAGGCACACTACTTTTCTGTTGCTTTCCTCAATTAACAACCAAAAACAGGAGGGGTACTGTTTGTGCACAAAATTTAAGGAACCCAAATATCTTTGAAACTCATATATTTGGGGATAAATTCATGTTTAAAATAAGTGGCTCTTTTATTTACATGCTTAGGGTTTCACTGAGCTTCTTATTTCTAACCAAGGTAGAATTTAATTCATGTGTAGCTCAAGCTGGGATTGAGACTATAGTAGAGAATGTGGGGATAATCATCTCTTAAAGATGAAAATGTAGAGGTTGCCTAGTCTACACAATTGCAATTTCAAGGGAGGAAGCCATGGCAAAGAGAGAGGTTAAGTGCATTGTACAAGGTTGCATACCAAGTTAAGTACCAATCACACAATCACTAGAAAAGTCAACATAAAGTAAAGTTATAGTTGGAAAAATTTAGAGCTGGATTTGCCCTTTGAAATTGCCTTGTCATCCTTCTCATTTTGTGGATGAAGTAACAAAGGTGCAGAGAGGTTGCAGAAGCCCTTGCATATGGAATCACACCTCTACTAAGAAGTCTACAGCTCTCCATTCTGCATATCCACTGATTTTTCTGATTTGTTTGTGAAATAATACTTCTTGTTAATAAATACAATTTCAATTGCATACCACCCAACATACCTGCAATTATAATCATAATTTTAAGTTACCGTTGCTGCAGAGAATTATTTAGACAGATATTTCAACTAAAATATTTCGGCTTTCTTTACTTGCTTGTGAGAGGTATTTGCCTTCTGGAAAAGCTCTTTTATTTCTGTTCTTCACCTTGCTCTTTCTTTTGTAAAAAAAGATCCATATTATATTGTTATCATGGAAGTTATTCTCTTCTAAATCAATTTCTTCATTTATTTGAAGCTACTTATTTTAAGGAATATGTTCTACTATTCTTTTTTTCTTCAGGGATACCATACCCACCTTAAGTGTTAATGCTGAATTTATATTTTCTTGTTTCCTTTTAGTGCTTTTTCCTCACACTAAAAGCTTACCACACCCATAGAATCCTAGCTTTAGCTGAATGTCATTTGTCACACATAATATCCTATAGATGTCAGTATATACCATGTATTAAGCAATTGTGCAATTGTAAATGTCTTTTACTCAACAAATACCCTTTTCTTTAAACAAAACTATATTGCGTTAAAGCACATCAGATTATGATTCTCTGTGGTTCCACATATAATAAGGTCTTTGGCTGACACTGTAAAAAATTTACAGTGACATTAAAAAAATCAAATGACTTACATTGAAAATTCACTACTTAAGTAATGTACTTTTATATTGATGTTGTACCAGAAGGCCAAATTAGGAAATGGGGAAAATACAGTAACTTAAGAACTATATTTAAAATAGGCTTCCAAGTGTGTGTGCCTCTTTTACAAGAAACCTGATTGCATTATTTCACTTAGATTCTGAAATTAAAGAAGTGGTCACATGATTTTGTGGCAAATGGCAATTGCCCTATGGCTTTCTCTCACATAATGGACTCAAGGAAATGACTTCTGTATGCAATTGATGAAAGGTATATTTAAGATCTCATGTAGAAACTTTATTCCAGGATTGAGAAATTGAGTCTTACAGATGTAATTTACATGGCCAAAGCCACAAAGGATAATATAGGCTGTACTAAGATTTCTATTATCATTAGTGGTTTTATATTTCTATTAGAAATGAAGAGGTACACTGGTTGGCCTAATTAAAAGGTTGAGAAGCTGGAGAAAATTGTCAAAGTAAACGTTGTACAATAATTACATTGGCAAACAAAACCATGGCATTCACTGCTTATCAAACAGCTTATCAAACAGCTTATCAAACAGCTTTTTGCAAAAGCTGTATATGGATCATGTTACATAACCATCACAAGTACATTGTGCTTGTTTTTCTACTTTAAACAATGTGGGCTGGTAGTTAAAGCTTTTTTGCCATAGAAGTGAGAAAATTTAGAGCGGATCAGAGCCATAGGTAATAGTAATATTAATAATATTTATAAAATGTCAACTATAGGCTAGACAAAAATCATATGAATGGCATTTACTGATCACTTATTTTATACCAAGAATCATAACAGACTCTTTATATAGTCACATATACCTGTTATCTTCAAAACAACACTGAAAAATAAATATTATTATTGTTAATTGACATAAAAAACAACCACAGAGTCAAGAGGACAGGAAAATTGTACAAAGTTATCTACCAGCTAGTAGAGATAACTGTTGAATTTGAAAAAAAAATCTAGACTCTTTAATGCTTCATGGACACCACTTGGCCTAAGAAATGTATCAATAGAGAGAGAAAAATATATACATATTATATATATATATATATATAAGACATGCAGATAACTGTATCAATAAGTGTCTATATATCATGCATACTTAATTTTACTTACACATAAAAATGTACAAATTATTACTAAACACATAAGTAAGGTTGGTGAATTATTCCAGAACTAAGGGGTTGATTATAGGGAAAGAAGTTAAAATGGTATCAACTAAGTATTTGAACTCATAATTTCTTTGTTGGTCCTACAAATGACACACCCTTGAAAAATAAAATAAAAGGAGCACAGTAAAGAATGATTTATCCCAACATAATGAGGGTAGTAGTCTTGCATTCTTCAGTGAAAGATAACAATGAAGGTGGAAGGAGATTAAGGAAAGAGGGACCAGCTCTATAAAAGACCAGTGTTTATTTTCATGTAAGAAAAGGGATGATTCGGGAGCTTTGGAACAAAAGCTAAAATGGATCAAAAGGATGAACATTCACACAAAAAATGGCAAAACACATATTTTAAATCAGCTATCTCAAAAACCTGGATTAACCATATCAAAAATCGCCAAAGCCACAGTAGATAAAATAACACTTGAAGATATTCTGCTTTTCTGTCACTGTGTTCTCTTTAGCAAACTGGTTAATGCTTTTGGACCTTAGTTTCCTCATCTGTAATATGACAGTGAAGGAAAAGATTATTATCTCTCTCTATTGTCTCTTCCAGTCTTCAAAATGAGGATTTTAAAACATTTGACATTGTTTAATGTGAGAAAATTGTGACTTTGTTCATTCATTTGCTCAATCATTTAAGCAATCACTTTTCATTAGTTTAAATCCCTCAAATCTTACTTCTTTTGAAGAATTATTTTGCAAGATTTGCAAATATTGTGAGGATGAGTCATTGTTTGGGCTATTTCACCAAGAGCTATCACTGCCCTGAAGCAGAGGGGTGAATTAAAGATAATTTTAAAAGCACAGCAAAAGTTTAACAAAACCATGCATTGAAATGCTAGTATGTAGCTTCAGAATACTCTAAAGGAAAAACCACAGAGCTGCTTTCCTTATTTCTGGCTCTGCTACTTGCTAACTGTAGAACCTTGGGTAACTCCACCATCTTTCTGTGCTTCTCCCTCTCTAAAGGGTAGAGGGAATCTAACTCAGAATTTGCTGATGTAGTTGGTAAGTGCTTCCAATAATGCTGTATGATTCTCCTTATTATTATCTTAAATAAAAACCATCAGTGTTATTGCTGGTTATATTCATCTTATATTTGCTTGGCTGGATAGAAGGTCACTATTTTTGAAAGTCAGCTTTGATAAACAATTACCATGGTTTCATTTCATCCTACTCCATTCTGATTTTGTTTTTGTTTGGTGTTGAGTCATAATTTCTAGTACATTAGACTTTTTAAAAGTCTCATAATCCATGGAACTACATTCAAAAGAATGCTGTAGTTGGCTAGGTTAGTTCTGCAGTTTAGAACTTTAAAAAAAAATTTGTGCTGCTAATAAGTATTTATTTTAATCTAGTTCAACTGCCAAACTCAACAGTTACAGATTGACATCAAATTATTCAAAGTGTCATCTTAAAATGCATTTCCTCACATGAATAGGTATTCAACAATGCTCTCTTCCCTTTATATTGCTGTGAGTGATACTTACTGCCTACCTCCAGTTTCTTCTCCCCCTTCCATTTCTCTTCTCTATTTTGTCCACCAAGGTTATCACTATATCAGAGACAAAAGCATTGCCATCTTCTGGACCACCACATCAGAGGAAAACTCAGGTGACAGCTTCTATTTATTCTAAAAAAGTGATCTCTATCCCTACCCAAGAAAATTTCTTTCCTTTCTTCTGATGAAATTCCAGGATTAGAAATCCATTTCTCTGTGTAAATCAATAACCTCTCCAGGCAATCTCTTTCAAAACGAAGATACTCCAGGGAGTGCTCATCATTAAGCTCTTAACACCACTGTGGGAAGGATTTTCATCAGCTTTTCCCTACTATGAAAGGACAGCTTGACCCTGCAAGTCAGACTTGGCTTGTGTAGAGGCTATGCAGACACCTGGGCTTTGGGGGGCAGGGAGGGGGGAGAATGGATTGGCTTCAGAGAAGGAAGGGGTAACGAATTTGCATACTTTTCAAATATTTCTGGAGTGGCTTCCATAGGAGCCCTTTAAGGCACACTGAGCACTGAGCATACATTTTCTAATTGAAGCACCCCTGAACTGTGGAAGTACAGAATAGAAGGGAGTTAGGGAGTAATTTGTCCCAAGCTTCGCTAACAATTCCCTCAGTGCAAATAAATCTACCAGGAAGAATTGGGGTGACTGAGGTATTGGGAGAATAATGATGGCACACATACACACACACACACACATACCACACACATACACACACACACACATATATATATATATATATATTGAGGTGGCTGGGAAGGAAAGAGAGAACTCCAGGTTCCTGGAGTGAAATCAGATCTGCAGTACAGACAGAAGATACCATAGAGAGAAAAATTTTGGCCATGTATGTTTAATATACTTTTTAGAAGACAATGCTACAATAGGTAGCATAAACTATTCAGAATGCTGATTGCCCACACACAAAGAGGCCACTTAAAGAAATGGCAATTGTTTATTTCTATCTCTAAGACTATATTCCTTTACTGCTGATACATTTTTTTGCCTCATTCCCAAGATTTTACAAAAACAGAGTAGCAATTCAAACTCCATAGTTTTTAGGAAACAGCTGATCTATGTACTGTCTTCTTACTTCTGTTCCAAGGAATAAGGACTGTTTTCTTATGCACAAACAACTGGACAATGGGGCACTTCTCTTTCCCTTTAGGTTATATCAACCATGAAAACAGCGTTCTCTATTTCCTAAGATCTGAGCAATGCTAATCCAACTGGAGACATGAAGAACTGTACATGTGGCTTCCTGTCCACTGTGTTCTTTGCTGTTTTTTTTCTGAAAACTTTGAGAGAAGACTACATTATATGCAGACAAATGTGTGTGTTCTCTAAGCTGAGGGAGCACATTGGTTTCTGTTCATTGAGAAGTTCCTCAAATTATACATCAAAAACTAAATTTTTACCCTTGTTTTTAGTTAAGATATTTTAAACTTTTTGTTAGGGTATCACAATTTAAATCCTGTTGAAATCTGATCTCCAAAACAGATTAAATATTTGCCAACAATCTATGGGTCCAAAATGCAGAATCATTGCTTGCAAATATCTAATAGGTGTGGGTAGGTTTTGTTTTCTAGATCTGTAATCCATTTCTTATTATTATTAAGAGGCTTTCAGAAAATTAACTTCATTATTAAATATTTCAAAACTACCTGTGAACCCAGCTATTTTCCCCTCTTCTGGAGGGATGAACACTTCCTAGTATAGGCATAGTCTTGCTCTTACCTTGAGTGAGTAATATTGAAGAGATCAGGCCTGTGTACAAATGAAACACTCTCTGAAAGCTGAGACACTTACAGTACAACTAAGGTTAGTTGTAAAAGAATGGCAAACCTGCAAATATTGGTGTAGTCTGTGTAAAGTTTTGTTTTAATTCTACATCCCAATCTATCTCTCAACTTTTACTAACTCAGTTTTGAATGTTACCAACTTATACAACTACCATAATTTTTAAAAATTTTACTTTAGCATAAGTAATTCTAAGTCAAACTCAAATTTTCTTTAATTTTAACCCTGAGATAGCTAAAATATTCAAAGTTGAAGTGATTCTTGATTTCCTGAGAAAGCATCATTGACCAGAAATGTTTTTAGGTCATCTTGTTCTCTTTTGAATCTATTTTTCAAAGGATAGAGGGGTAGTAAATACAAGTTTCACCTACTTACTTAGCAAAACAAATTTTTTAAAAATAAGAAAAAACTTTACTTATTTTTCTGGAAATTCATATAAAACACACTCAGACCAAAGGAAAATGGGCAGTGTGTTTGCATATCACCAGTTTGCCTGTGTCTTACATGTGTTTCTCAATTCTCTGAAGTTAGCAAGACAAGAGTGGTATGTGAATATTCTTTGAAAGAAGGATGTCATGCATTGAGCTACTTCCTGTGGCTAAGCTGCTACTTGTCACTGTTTCAACAATGCCATACTTTTGTCCAATGGGAGACCAACATATATACTTTATTCCACATAAGGTAGAAAACACAGTACCCAGGAATTATGGTGTTCCTGAGTAGGGACACAGGTCTGTCGTGACCTTTCAGTGAACTTGAGCCTCTGCAGCAGGTTGGGGAGTCCCAGAGTGGACAGGTGACTACATTGCCATCTGCAGTTCTGACTGGTCATCTAGCCAGTTATGACCTTTCAGAATATGATCCAGTGAAATCTAAACCCTGAGAGTGGCTGGCAGGCAAAAATCTGCTCCTCAATGTCAGTTTCATTGCCTAGTCTCTGAATCATCCACTATGACTAGTGAAAGGCCCTTTAGGCTATGGTCTGAACTTCCCATTTAGCATTAATGGATAATCAAACCCTATTTGACTGGAAATGCTTTTTCTCAGTTTTATTTCCTTCACAATTATAAATACTAATACATGAGTAACATAAACTTTAATAGAATGGCATTCCTTCATAAGACTAACTTTAAGAAAGTACAGCTATTCCAAGATACTCCATGAAGAGAGTATAATTTTTTAAAAGTATTATCCCACAAGCACACATTACAATGGCATCCATATATGAATACAGTGGACTTTAACATTTTATTCTCAGGAAATATTGTTAAAGTCAAGGCTTAAGTTACCTTTCTTGCACAAAATACATTTCTTTCCACATTCTGCACTTTGAAAGCTTACCAGTCCTTTCCCCAATAATTGATAAAACTCATTTACCAAAAATTTACTGAACATCTATCTGGTGCTAGAATATGCTGTGTACTAGGACAACAAAAATGAATAAAGCCCTCTGCACAATGAGCTTGCAGCTTAGATGGGGTAAGAGTCATATAAACTATAATTATGAGATAGTCTGGGAAAGTTACACTCATGTATATGGCAACATAGAGTAGAAACTGAAGACAAATGGGGTGATGCATGCAAGAATAAAAAGCAAGGAAAACTCAGAACATGTTTATCTGAAAAGAAAACCCAACAGGAAATGACTAGGAGGCAATGACTACACCTCCGAATAAGGTTAAGCTAGTTCTAAATACATTGGAATGGGCTTCATATAAGCAATAATTGAAGCCATGGAAATTTGTAACAGAAGAGGGAAAACAAGCTCAGCAGAGACCATGAAGAAAGCCCTCCTCAACCCATTTTTTTTAAATAAAGGAGAAATTAAAAGTAGTCAAAGTGAAAAGCTCTAGCAGCTCATTATGCTTGCCTGAAGAAGGTAGGGAAGAGTTTGCAGTTTATTAAATGCAGTTGAATTATCCTGGCATAAAAACAGTTACCAAATGTTATAAATTGGAAAATCCATTGATCTTGATTGGAATTTCAATAGCCTGAATTCACAGTCCTATTTAACACTAATTTCCTTTGAATCCAGACTAGTTTTTTTGAGTCCATAACTCAGTTACTCTAACTCTTAAATAAAGATAAGATGTTAAAGTTGTCTACCTTTTTATGAGCTATCTGTAGATGAGATAACAGACTTTCTTTCTTAAAGCTAGTGAATAAATTTAAGATGTATCACCATTCTAAGTGGCCCACACCTATTTATAAAATGAAGACTACTGGAAGTGAAAGCCCTCATCTAAATAGCCAACAATTATTTAATTACAGGACAGTCCATAAGTTATATATATCTGCATATAATGTGTTCTTTAAAAATGTGTACCACATAACTCTAAGGTAATTCCCCAAAGAGGTGATTAGTCTGTTTTTTCACAGGATATTATGTTATTAATAATACTCAGATGAAAGAAAATTGTCCAGTTAATGTGGTTAGCTAGAGACACGAATTGAGAGGAAAGATTCATTGGTTCTATTTTGAGCTCCCCCACTGACTCTGAGCTTTTAAAAGGCACATATTCTTCCAAATAATATTGATCCCTCACAAGGATACAGGATTTTGAAACCAGATAATTTTAAAGTTCTTTGAAATCTTCTGGAATGAGAGCATTAATTTTTTTTCAATAACAAAGTATCCTAAAGGTTCTCAAAAGGGTATGTCAGACCTGATCTATTATGTACCCATAGTGCAGAGAAGAGCTTGGAAATAATAGAAGCATTTAAAAAAATAAATTTACTAAATGAACCATGAATTAACATCTTGTGAACATGATCTCATCTGCAAAGTACTAGGATCTAGATATTTAATAATTCTAGTAAAAGTTAATAAAGAAATATATAGCAAATATGTTTTAAAATGCATATCATTACCATTGAACTTGCATAAAATATCAAACTACTGTTATTCTAATTTTAAAACAACTTAGAGTATCAGACACAGTCTGTATTTTCAAAATTAATCAGAAAATAGACTACATTGTACTTGAATGACAGACAAATTCCCCATTAAAGCTGCCAATTAGAGTCTTGTATGGGCAGGCTAAGTCTCCAGGAGTTTTCATTTTACTTCTGTGTCTCTGTTGGAGTTCCTTTCAAGTTGATAGGGCTTGGGAAGAACCCAGGCTTTAGTTTTTTTTAATACCTTTCATTTTCCTACATGAAGTCAAGTTTTGAAAATTTAAACATGATAAAACTCCTTGGGACATGACATAATTCAGTTAATGATTTGACTGTGTAATGATCCACAAATTAATATGAAGAAGAGATTAAGATAGAAAAGATGGTTATTACTAAAAAAAAATATACTGTTGAGGTAATGGAAACAAAGAATGTCATCTCTCTATTAAGATTAGTTGCGTTAGGCTTCCTTAAAAATTGTTTCAAAGGAAATAGAAGACAATTCATGCTGTGATTTATATTAGGGGATGTTACCAAGAGAAATCATATAACCCAAAATTTTAAAATTCTACATATGCACAGATACAATTATGTCTACAAATATGCTTATAAATATCATATTTTATTTATAAATGAAACCCATAAATAGAAATGCTTGTTTAGGATGTTTTCACAAATTAGCACCTCTCCTAAATTTTATATTATTCACTCTTTTTTATTTTTTTCCTTATATTTTATATACAACTGAATTAGAGCTTTTAATTTTTACAATTTGATGATAATAAACAGTTCTAATTTCAGAACTACAGCTGTGTGGGAATGATTGAGATTAATATCTGTATACCAGGCAACATTCAGAATGGGGATTACCCACACATAAACCCTCCTTTTCCTTTCAGCTGCTGTGTTCTCTCTTGTCTTGTACTCCACACTTCCTCATAGTCTTTTCTCTTGAGCCAGTAAGAATTTATGCAAGAATTTTATAATACATTGAGAGTTCAGTTAGAAATGATAAGAAATATGACAAAACATTGATAGATAAAATTATTGTTGAAACATTGTTAGTCCTGTTGATATTGACAATAAGTTGGGTATAACATGTCTTCATCTATGGGGATGGGCAAAATAATGTATAATCACACAGCAGAATACTATTCCTAGATCTATTGGGAACTCTTTAAATATGGAATGTCAGATGAAGACTAGCATATATGAAATTCTACCTTTTGTATATTAAATTTATTAAAACACAAATTCATAATAATATTTTCTTACATTTGTATAAGTATACTAGAAGGACTAGAAGTGATTTTTTAAAAGGGTCACTTATGAGCATAATGATGGTGAGGCTGTAGTAAGTCACATACATATACATATATACATACACATATAATACTGAGTCATGTGTGTACATCATTTTTAATAAAAATGCAGAGTAGCACTTAACAAATGTTTGTTGAAATGTTATTGTTCACTGGTAAATGGATGGAATTGGAGAACATCACTCTGAGTGAGGTTAGCCTGGCCTAAAAGACCAAAAATCGTATGTTCTCCCTCATATGTGGACATTAGATCAAGGGCAAACACAACAAGGGGATTGGACTTTGAGCACATGATAAAAGCCAGAGCACACAAGGGAGGGGTGAGGACAGGTAAGACACCTAAAAAATTAGCTAGCATTTGTTGCCCTCAACACAGAGAAACTAAAGCAGATACCTTAAAAGCAACTGAGGCCAATAGGAAAAGGGGACCAGGAACTAGAGAAAAGGTTAGATCAAAAAGAATTAACCTAGAAGGTAACATACACACACAGGAAATTAATGTAAGTCAACTCCCTGTACAGCTATCCTTATCTCAACTAGCAAAAACCCTTGTTCCTTCCTATTATTGCTTATACTCTCTCTTCAACAAAATTAGAAATAAGGGCAAAATAGTTTCTGCTGAGTATCGAGGGGGTTGGGGGGAGAGTGAAGGGGTGGGGTGGGTGCTAAGGGAGGGGGTGGAGGCAGGGGGGAGAAATGACCCAAGCATTGTATGCACATATGAATAATAAAACAATAAAAATAATGTTTGTTGAAAAACTGAATAATTGGTTGAATGACTCAGGAGACTCACAGCTATTTGGTTATGCAGACATATTAAAATATCTTATTTAAGTTTCTTAATTATTGCCATTGAGTTCTGATTCATTACTTTCTTAAAATTCAATGAATCAAGTTCTCATTAAAATACACAATTTATTCAAAATATTACCTTTTTCTGATGTGTTTTTAAGCATGTATTTTATTTTTAATCTTTAGACAGAATTTAAGTTATAGTAGAGTGGAGTTTATCTCTTATGTTAATTTTTATTCTTTCTCCACTATCTTATATAAAGCCATGGTCACAGCTAATGTTCAATAAATCATCCACCTCAATAAATTCTATTAATGTGTCATATAAGTGATGCTTATTATGGGACATAAAATTTAAATATCTTTTATCTTCACTCAAATTAATCAAGTCATATCATAGTACAATGATATGAGTCCTGGTTATATGTCATATATTCAGAAATAGTGGCTTTTGGATGTATTCCAGGTTATGATAAATCCCCAAGTTCATTTAGATGACCAATTCAAATATGTAGAGATAATTGATAGTGTTTTGATATGCCTCAAACTTCATCCAACTATCACAGATCTTCTGTCATAATAAAATGCTTTTATTTTCCTTAAGAGCAAAAAGTGGGGGGGATATTTCCATATCACCACCCATCATGGCCAAAATTAACTAGCAAAGCAAACCAAAATCACATCTGATTTGTTGGCTAACTACCATTTACAATTGGCCAGTTATTAAAGCTCCCTTCTAGCATAAGATACAGTGTTTATTTTGTGAAAAGTTTCTTGATTTCTATTTAAATTTCTCTGGTTTGCCACCTTGTTGAGGAGGCTTTCTATTTTGCTGCCTTGGGATCCAGACTTGGTAGATTACCGCATGTTAAGATCTCAGATCTACTTTCTATTTTTAAATTCCAACTCTTATTTTAGACTGAAGAAAATTCTACAAAGTGTTTGCTTTTAAGAAGATAATGGTAAGCAAATCATAGGCACTTAATAATGAATAATAAGAATATTCAAATGTTCTCAACATTAGATTTTACATGTGAAAGCTAATTATATATCATACACTTTTTCATTAATGAAAATATTATTATTGAAAGCATTGCTTATCTCCATCTACTAAAGTTAAAGCTTCTAATAGGTATTACTATGTGAAGATGAATAATATCTATACTAATAATTGCTGAATAACTGGAAAAGATGTTTAAGTGTTGCACCTGCAAAGCATTTGTTTTCTGATGTTTGGAGAGTAAATCTTCAAAATGTGTTGAGGAAGAGACAAAATTTCAACAAAAATTGTAAGATAATTTGAAAGAATATGACAATAGAAAGGATGGAAAAACCATTTTATGTAGGCTTTTATACAGATTAACCCAGCTTGTTAAATATATATTTGGTTGATTGTCAACTTTATTGGATTGAGAAGTCCATAAGAGATGGGCTGTGTGTGTGTACGTGTGTCCTTGTGTGTGTGTCAGTGAGGGTATTTCTAGAGAGGATTAACTAAGGGCTGTGTGGTGGGGAGAGATGCCCTGAGTGTGCGTGGCAGCATCCCATCAGCTATGACTTGGATAGAATAAAAGAAGTAAAATGAGGAAGTCCCTGAGTATAGGCATTCTTTCTCTCTGCTTTCTGGTCACCATGAGGTGAGCTGCTCTGTTCTGCTATACTCTCTGCACCATGATGGACTGAAACTTCTGAAACACCATGACAAAATAAATCATTCCTCCCTTAAGCTGTTTTTGTGAGGTAGTTATCACAGAGATGAGAAAAGTGACTAATAAGGGATTAGACTGAAAAATGAAGTGGTGCTGAAAGAAAAAGAAGTGTGTTTTAGAGGGCACAATAAGAATTGAATCTAAAATAAATAATGAAATCTTGAAGCACACAGATGTGTTTCATTTAGTTTGCATTGAATTAGTTCCTACTCCTACAAATTGAAGATTTCATGCAAGAATTCTATTTTCATCTTCTTTTTACAAAGCACAGAGCAACTGTGTGAAGCTTCCCCTCTTGGCAACAATCACCACAGCTAAATAAAGGCTGCTACATTGCATGAGGCATGCTCTTTAGAGTTCTTTTAGTTCCTATTTGGCCAATTTCTTTATTAAAGTTATCTTTGTGGGCCCTACAGATACCTGAGTTTGCAAGTCCTACTTTAAAAGACTTTATCTTTCATCAACTAGAAGACACCAGTATCCCTTTCTGTCTGAATCTACATCATTTCTGGGTTGGCATAGTAAGTAGTACCAACCCAGGATAGCTATCATTGTCACCAGGGAAGCTGGTTAAAAATGTGGACTCCAGATATCCTCCTTCAGTAGATTTGGGGTGGTGGTGGGGGGAACATGAGAGACATATATTTAACAAATGTCCATAGAGGAAGATGGCAGCTAGAGGGAGGAAGCAGAAAGTGAGCCTCCTATAGTGAAATCTTGGAAAGGCACTGGAGACACACTTTGCAGGCATAATCACTGAGAAGAGGCATAACTTTGACCCCTCCACACGTCCAGCCAGCGCAGAGAATCTCCACTTCATGTTAAACGGAGAAACCAGGAGGGCCCCCGGGCAGCCAGTCACCGCGCCCAGACGGCTTGGGAAGACGCGGACCAGGTGAGTTTCACGGTACTGCGGTACTCCCACAGACAACCCTGGGCCAGAGCAGCATAGCCCCCTGGACAGACTGACCTCCACCCAGGGAAAAAAGAGAAACTGACTAATAAGCAATAAGAACAATAAAGACACACGGGAAAGAGGGTGGGGCGCACTGAGTGCTGAAGATTGGGGAAAGGGAATCCTTCCCGGAACTGTAAACAAACAAGCCAGGCGGGCAGGAGAGACTCCAGCGGGAGCGGGGGCACGCACCCAGCAACCAGGAGTGGGAAAGCTTGTGCTGAATTCTATCAGACCTTTAAAGAAGAACTGATACCAACCCTCCTTAAACTATTCCACAAAATAGAAAGGGAAGGAAAACTGCCAAGCACATTTTATGAAGCCAGTATTACACTTATCCCAAAACCAGGCAAAGACACCTCCAAAAAGGAGAACTATAGGCCAATCTCCTTAATGAACATTGATGCAAAAATCCTCGACAAAATAATGGCAAACCGAATTCAACAACACATCAAAAAGATTATTCACCACAACCAAGTAGGCTTCGTCCCAGGGATGCAGGGGTGGTTCAACATACGAAAATCAATAAATGTAATAAACCACATTAACAGAAGTAAAGACAAAAACCACTTGATCATCTCAATAGATGCAGAAAAAGCCTTTGATAAGATCCAACATCATTTCATGATAAAAGCTCTAAGAAAACTAGGAATAGAAGGAAAGTACCTCAACATTACAAAAGCTATATATGACAAACCTACAGCCAGCATTATACTTAATGGAGAAAAACTGAAACTATTCCCTCTAAAATCAGGAACCAGACAAGGATGCCCACTATCTCCACTCCTATTCAACATTGTATTGGAATTCCTAGCCAGAGCAATTAGGCAAGAAGAAGGAATAAAAGGAATACAAATAGGTAAAGAAACTGTCAAAGTATCCCTATTTGCAGACGACATGATCCTATACCTTAAAGACCCAAAAAACTCTACTCAGAAGCTTCTAGACATCATCAATAGCTATAGCAAGGTAGCAGGATATAAAATCAACATAGAAAAATCATTAGCATTTCTATACACTAACAATGAGCAAACTGAAAAAGAATGTATGAAAACAATTCCATTTACAATAGCCTCAAAAAAAAAATCAAATAAAAAACAGCCGTTTCACATTCTTATGTTCAAGCCAAATTGTAAACATTTTCCAAAAAATTGTAATTTACCCTGGCCTAAAATCCTACAAAGAATTCTTGATGATCTAATACCTTTTAAAACTCATCAAATTTCGCAGGGCATGGTGACACACACTGCAATCCCAGTGTGTGGATGGTTGAAGCAGATGGGCCAGAGGTTTGACACCAGTCTGGACTACAGAGTTAGACCTTGTCTCAAACAAAATAAAATCAAATCAATCAAACTTATTTTTCAAACATTGAAAATAACTGGACAGGTTTGAGATAAGTAGAAAAAACCTTGGCGCTATGAAACTTCAACATATCCTTTTAAAAATAACTTTGGCATATGGATAATGAATAATGTTTCTTTTTCTGATGTAACAAAAACTTTGTTTTTCTCTGTATTATAATCACTGTTAGCCTGCTGAAACAAACATCTCACCAGGACATGTACTTCAAAACTCAGATAAGTATGATCACCTTTGCTTAGTTCCATTTTGATCTAACATTCTCACTAGCTAGCTCTTCCAAAGCATTTCACAATAAAGCCCTATCTCTACTATTTCCTAGTTGGTCCTTTGTTCATAGGGTTGTCTAGATTCTACATTAAAAAAACAAAACAAAACAAAACAATGGCACTTTAGGTTTATTATCTGTCAACAAATATGTCTGCCAAACAACTAAGCAAACCAGTGACATTCTCCTTTTGACATGCAGTGTTTGATTTGGTTTATTACAATTCAATAATGGACTACATTTGTAAATGGGCTATTTAAGTGAGAGAAATACTCAATAAATAAAACCCATGAATTAGTGATTTTATTGACTTAGAATATTGAAAATTTGGAGTTGTTTAGTATCTCCTTTAATATAGGGCAACTAACACAAACAAACATGCCAAAAGTGGGTTGCTAATGCAAAATATCCATCTATATGGAAGCATTTTTTCAAGCTATTCAAAGTATTTGTTTTGTCTTCTATTATTAAAGAACTAAGAACTTGCTTTTTTTCCACCTTTGTTAAAGATTAAGTAATCAGATTATTGAAACAAGATAATTACACCAGGTCAATAGACCTGGTGTTCACCTGGATGCTAGACCTGCACCAAGTACTGAGATATTTGTGGTTCACACCATATGAAGCTGCTGGAAAAGAGTAAGAAATGCAGCAATATATCCTGAGTCCACTATGATGCAAACCATTGGCTACCTCTACTGTTTTGGCCTGTCTTTCTAGGCCTCTTTGATGGGTCAATTTATCCTTAGGGATGGATACATATCTGCTAACAACTGTTCTTATATCAAACTCAGTCATAATTAAACCCTTAATGGCAATCATGAAAATCTTACCACTGGTTAGGTAATTGCAGACACAGAGACTGAAAGAGTAACTATAATTGTAGGCCTTATTGGCAGCTGAATATTGAAATGTGTTAGCATTATGATTACTTAATATCCCAGTGTGGCTTGTGGCTAATGCTTAAAGTATCCTCTGGAAAACTATAACAAAAAGCATAAACAAAGCTTAATTCCCTAATAGCATCATAATTCCACTTACATTTAGGATAAATAAGCTTTAGCATTATGAACTTAAGCCACAGCGTAAGGTAGTGCCTTACATCAACTAAGGTACAAGTGTCACCTATCTGGAAATAAAATTCTCTTGTTGTATATCCTAACTCTTCCCCTTGGCAAGTAACTTTCATTGTGCTCTATTTTTTTAACCTGTTAATTAATGTTTCAATTAACTCTTCCTGATTAGGAAGATATCACAAAACTCAGTGGCCTACTTCAGCAATCCCTAGATCTGTCAATTGATAGTGAGTTCAATAATCCAGGTGAGACTCAGCCAGACTTAAATAGCCTTGGCTCCAAGACACAAGTTGACTCAAACTCTTCCCCAAGTTTCATCCTTCTTGGAGTTATGCAATTTTTAGGCTTGTGGCAGAACTTGATTCAGACTGTTCTTATGCAAAGGGAAAAAGTTCAAGCACCAGTACAGCCATGAAAGCATGATTCAAGCTTTTGCTTAAATCATATACACTAAAAGCCATTTGCCAGAGTAAGTGACACAATTGAGCCCAAATCAAGCCACAAGAAACATGCTTATGTCTAGTTGGAGGAGCTTCAAAGTAACATACATAAGAGTGTGGATTTGGGTTGGGTAAACAATTAGAACCAGTGACTATCCACCGCAAAGCTTAGACTACTAGTTTCCAAGTTGGGTCCACGTGGCCTTAGAGGTTTTTAAACAAGACTCCTTTGTAGCAAAGTTATCAAATTTCTACCCAGCTACAAATCAGAAAATTTATGAGTTATTATCTTTTATATTTAATTCTAAAGTTTTTCTTCACCTGACTATATATTTTTCTGACTCACATCAGTAAAAATAATAAATGTACTCTTTAAAAAAATTCTTATCTTTATTTTTTAGAGACAGGGTTTGTTATGTTGCTCAAACTCCTGGGTTCAAATTATCCTCCTGCTTCAGCCTCCAAAGTAGGTAGGACTATAGGCTGGTGCCACCACACCCAGCTTTAAAACATTTTTAAATGTAAGTTGTGATGATTCACCATCTATATGTAAGCATCATGCTTTATTTGGAACTATAGGGTAACCAATAATTGCCAGGTAGTGTCGGTGGCAGTGTACAAATTTCCACTCCCCTTGATTGAAAATGTTATGAACTAGCAAGAGTTCATGTGTGAGAATCTTGTAGGAATTATGGTGCAGAGGGAGCAAAGAGGAGCTTGAGTGCTTACTGATTCAAGGACTGTGCTTAATTAGATTTAACAGGAACTTGCAGGGAAGTTGGAATGTTACCATTGCTCTGTTCCTGCCTATATTGCTGTCAGAGCAGCAGTATGGTAGATTTCTAGTAAATGGACTGGGAGCTCAGCTGATATATATCACTTTTGAGCCAATACAATTCAAAAAAACCAAAACTGTATTTTGACACATTCTCAGGGTCCCCAACCAGCCACTTAGTTCAGGAGAGAACTAAGCCCTAGAAGGTGCTTAAGCACCTTTACCTTAGTAAAGATCTTCTTTCCGTGAAGTAGAGCTCCACTGTCAACCATACTGGATTTTGATATTTGAAAAATAAATTTTTATTGACTTAAGATATTGAAAATTTTGAGTTGTTTAATTTTGCCTTTAATACAGGGAAACTAAAAGAAACAAATATGCCAAGAGTGGATTGTTACTGCAAAATATCCAAAAATATTCATCAATACTTTTGGTGAGTGGACTGTATTTAACAAAGAACTAATCAGTATTGGAGGCCAGTAGGCTAATGGAGCTTGGTATTCTTTAGCAAAATATTCAGTAAACCGGCTTAAATGGTATTTGGAAGGCATTTGAGCAGACACTTGGACCTTTGAGCAGACATGTTTAAAAATACTGTTTGGAGAGAAGGAACATATTAGTGTATTTTAGACTGGTGACTTTAGCAAGGTGTTAAACGAAGTAAATGATACATAATTGGTAGGTTTACAAACAGAAATGAAACTAAGCTGGTGGTGATCAAAAATTCTAAAGACTGTCACTGGACTACATCTAGTGAAAGGAATAATTTTCAAAGACTGAGCAACAAAAATTTAAATTTCTCAGCTGAAAGCAGTGACTGTGTAATGTGGGAACAATCACAGTTCTGTCTTAGGTTGCTTTAAGTAAGCCCCATTAAAGCAAACAAGCTGGAAGAATTAAGAATTAATTAAGAATTAAGAATTGTGAGGAAGGAATATGGTAACTGGCACAGGGATTTGATGAGAAGCAAACAGATTCTGTGCATCTTTATGTTTTTGTTAAAACTCTCAATGAAACCATGAACCCAGGTTAAACAGTCTTTGGTTATTTAAGGTGTGAGAAGAATTTGGGTCCCCAGACTTATTCCATTAAAAGCAGTCTTCAAAAACTTCACAGCCTTCAAGAACACCAAGTTCCCCAATGTCCAACTCAGGTGTGGCTACGGAGAATAACTTTTCAGAGTAAACCACTAAAGATTAGAGGTACAGATCACCAACACAATAAGCAAAAGGTCCATTTTAAAGAACAGCATTGGAGCATACCCAAAGTACTGAATTCTCAACTGCTATGGTAAGTGACGTTCAGAATGTCTATCTATTGGTTATGGGAGGACAATGAACTTGCCTTTAAGTTTATATGTCACAAACAATGAAAAGCCAAACTCAACTGATAGTAATTTCATCAAGTGGATGTACTAGACTTAGCTCTGGATTCAATAATTAGATTGGTTATGTGTGTCCTATATGTTGAAAAACTGAAACAATTAAAATCTTTAAACTAAAATGGCTAATGATGGTAGTTTGCTAGTGCTCACCATTAATACGTGTTCTCTTCTTCCTGACCACATCACCAGTACTCAGTATTTTCCAGGTTCCACTGTGGTTATAAAGAACCCCTTGTATATACCTGAGACCATGTTAACCCCACTATCTGTGCCTTCTCCCTCATTTCTTTCTTCATTCAGTCAGTTAACTGCAAAGGAAAATGAGACCTTAGGAAATATTGTATCCACAAGGTGTATAACGACCCCAAGTCTCTCAACAGCAGCATGGAGCAAAGGCCTGCCTTTTTAACTTGTACCCTTTGCCAGTTTGCACTGAATTGTACTAAGATGCTAAGAATCAGGGTTTCTAATACAGTAGTTTGCATATCTTGCCTAAGAAATCTTCAGTGTTCTTAAACAATTATTTTTCTTATATTTTATGTTCATACCTCTAAAGTTCTGAATGTGGTTCAAATATTGGATTTCATTTTAACCAATTGTTTAACATTAAATCCATTTTGCAAGGAATTCATTTTTGTAGCATATTACAAGCTATATATTTTGCATAACTTTATTTTCCATTTTTAGTTATTTATGACTTCCTTCATACTGGGCTAATTTCTTTATATTGGAGTTCTATATGAGATATCATAAGAACAGTGGGGTTATGTTACTAAAAACCAAATTAAGTGAACCTCGGACTCTACTTTTATATTTGTAGTGCAAAGACCATTCTACTTGTAATTAGGTAATCTATTTATGTGGCATCATATTTTTTTAAATGCATAATAATTTCCATTCATTTCCGTGGAGTATAACTTAACCTAGAAAAGGAAAGCTAAAGTGGGAGGAAGAGTGGTTGTTAAACTAGGATGTTATTGCTAAGTAGCCTGTGGGCATACAAAATTATTTTTAATAACAGATGTTCATTGAATTCATAATTTGGAATGGAACTAATTGTCCATTCTAATGCCTTATCTGGTACAACTGCTTCATTATTCAAATAAGGAAACTGAGCCTAAGAGCAGTGAATTAATTTTCCCAAGTACACAAAAGTGGGAAGTCAAAAGTCAGGCCCACAGCCAGATTTCTTCATGCCTAACTCATGGTTTTTTCATCACAACAAATTCCAATTCAGTCTATTATACATCAGAAAAATTAGAAATTTTAGAGTCATGATGTCTATTAAAATATGTTACAATTTTTTTCTCAAGTGAATGTTTGTACTTAATGAAAATCCAATAAAAATCCCAAAGGGATGATTTTAAGGTTTGACAAATAGCATGAGAATGATTAAATTAACATCAATAGTTGGAAAACTAAATGGTGAAAACAGGACTAATGATAGTACATTTTCCGTATAACACTAAAACCTTACCATAAAATTACACAATTAAAACAAGATGGCAACAATATTGAAATAACACCAGGTAATTGAAAGAGAATGAAATTGTCTCAATACAAACCCAAAAATAGTTTATATATTTAAGAGGGGGTGGTATAGGCCAGATGAAATGAAGTCTGTGACTATCATTCATTTTTCATAAAAAATCCACTGAAGATTAGGGTGCCCTTTTTCTAGGACTACACTGAGAAGAGAGCAAATGACCTTGACCAACTTTCATTCATGTTCAAAGCCTGTTTCTTTAAAATTATTGCAGATTACATTCTTTGGTTCTGTGGGAGACTAGAGAAAACTTTGGTTACTGAAAAGATGAGGATCTGATCAAATGTGACCAGAGAGCCACCATTTCTGCTATGCTAAAGCTTAACATTAAAACATTTGAATATTTTCTCACCCACATCCAAAAAATTTGCTAAGAAATAAAGAAACAATAAAGCCTACTTTCTAGTTCCTCTATAGGTATTGTGAAAATACTGTCTCACAAGTTCAACAGCCCAAAGAAGTAATTCATTCCTAATTTCTGCAAGTCCTTAAATGAACTAAGCTTATAAAGAAATTAAGAAATCACAGCAGACATACCAGGATATTTTAGAATGTAGACATAAACTGTTTATGAAAATAACATAAAAAAGCAATTTGGAGAAATATTTCAAAAATGGAGGTTGAAATGCCAAATAAAGGGTTCATATGAAAAACTTCATATAAAATCTGTAAGAAAAACAAAAGGCAAAATAGGTATATAGAGGAAAGGATTTGAATAAAAATTTGCAAATGATTAACCATGTGTCCAGTATCTTATATTAAAGAAGTAAATGTTTATGAGACTTATAGCAAAACCTTGAAATACACACTGTAAGTTTTTAGAATGTTGAAATGCTTAGCCTATTAATCCTATTTTGGGAATTTATCCTAAAGAAAAACTTTAAAAAATGATATACACATTACTAAAACTGAAAAAAATTGATGTCTTAAGGTAATTTAGATTGAGATCATGGAGAAATGTTAAATAAGTTGCAATCCAATATCACATAACTATTAAGATGTGGCTTGGAAAATGTTTTTAATAATCTTAATTTGGTCGTGTAGTATAGAAAGGCTTGAGCATTCTGTTATGGCAGTACAAAATAGACTAAAACAAGAGGATAGAAATAAGGCAGGAAAATTACACACCAACATTTCAATTCCATAAAAGTATATATGCATAAAAATTAGAAGAAAATGTATACCAAAATTGTCAATATTACTGAATTGCTGTTATTACAAATAGGTAGTAATTGATTTTATATGTTTCTATTATCAAGATTTATATTTATTGCTTCAACAATCTGAAAAATTTAATGTTTGCCTTTCTACCACAGAATTCTACATGTAATTAATTATTTCATTGCACCAACTATATACCATTCTATTTTTAAAGAATTACTAAGGAGATGTGATGCCAAAAAAATAGAATTAATTTTGTTTTCACATTCCTAAAAATCTTCTTTAGATAAGACTATTAGTTCTATTTAGAAATAAAATATTTTCTCCTTTGTTCTTATTGAATATCCATTGAAATGCTTTTAATTACCAATCTCCTCATTGAAATACAAAATTTGAATATTTTCCTTTGTGGGTCAAACTGTGTATCTTAGAATATACAATACCTTATTGCCCTGTACCAAATATTATTACATCCAGTTACAGTCATTCAAAAAGTTAGATCATGTATTTATCCAATCTCTTTTTAGTTCCAAAGGAGTTAAAATGACTATGTCACCATCTAATTTTTATTGCTCTTTTAATTTCCTCAGGTTAAAAATTTATGTGCAAAAAAGTCTAAATGGCTTTGGTAATCCCCAAAGAAATGCTCTTCTATTACAGAACCAATGGGGGATGAGAAAAGACAAAAAAATTCAAACATTTATTTATACCTTTTATTACCCATCATATCTTTAGTATTATTTCTAAGGATTCTTTCAAAGCATCTGAAGTGGTAAGAATTCCAAAGTTGAAAACAATTCCAGCTAAGGATAAACTCAAGGATAGCTATCTTTTATAAGAGATAATATAGCTTGGTCATTAATCTTAAAAGCTGCATATCATGCAAAAACATCTGATGAAATGATATCTGTTGCTCTGATGAAATGAAAGTGTATTTTCTTTTTTCTGAGTTAAAAGTGAATATTTGTTTTTAAACGAAAGACTTCACCAAGTTTTTAATAAGCAAATGTGCATCTTAAAGCTTACCCAAATTTAACATACTATCTTCTCCCAAAAGCCCCGTTTTTAAGAATTGCATCAATATAGTATCCCCAGAAAACTGTTTGAGAAATGCTTACACTGGTAGTTCTTTTAATGTAAGAATTTTTGGCCAAATTTATAACTTTTCTTTGCAATGAGACTGCATATGATCTGAGCTAGCAACCACCTTTCTTCCCCCATAAAATGACAATAAGTATTATACTAGGTTTTGTCTCCTAAATAAGCCATATACTCTGGTTGTGGTTTCTTGAAAAAGTAAATAGAAAAAAAATGAAGAAAACTAAGACAGATAGCTAATTTGGAAATTAAACAACTAAGCACATAGTTTAGTATTGTGGAGAAATGGACAATCGCTTATGGTAAAAATAACTGTAGAGAACCAAGGTGTCCCCTTTCCTCCTACTTTACCATTCTACATGGTGCCAACTCAGTTGTTCTCACTCTGCATCTATGGTGTTTGCTGCTACTTGCAAACAGACCCTCATTATTTTCCTTTCTATTGAGGCATTTTCTTAAACCTGAGTCTGGTAACCCCATAGTTTCTGCTTACTGCTTCCTTTCTGTGTATCTTTCAGCAACTTTAATCCCTTCTATTGTCTTCAGTCTTTCTTTGAATGTCCTATTCAAACTTCACAGTAGAGATGAAAATCTGATGGGGTATAGAATTTTGGTCCATTTTTAGGCAGCCCAGTTGTGTAAAAGTGCTCTTGGCAGGATACGGTACACTGTACTGACCAGACTTTATGTGGGTGCCTTTGTGTCCAGCACACATTCTGGTACCAATCATATACCAGAATGTATATCATCTGCTTAAGGAGCCCCTCAGAAGAAATGAAGAAGTGACAGGCGCCTTGGATAGAAGAATCTCCAAGGAAAACAATGATAGATTGCCTCTTTTACTGTTGTTTACATCTTATTTTGTACTGCATTTACCATATCCTTCACAATTTCATAGATTTCATTTGTATATTCTTGTGAGGAATTTAAAAATGCTCCTGTTGAAACTTCTATAGACTAAAGAAGAATAAACACACTAGATAGGATCCTCATTGAAGCTTCAGTTAAAAAAATATAAAAGTAATTTTGGATATTTGCTGTAATAGAAATTAAAGATATCTCAAGAAGATCCAGGTTAGTGCACAAACTTAAGCCATTAAATTGGATTATCAATGAATTACTTAAAATAAGGCATTGATTAGGTATTCTTATTAATAAGGTACCTTGTTACTACTTCTGCTAGTACTTTAGATGGTATAATTGGAAATGCAGAAATCAAGGTCTGGATGTAGTTAGGAAGCTCGTTTTCTTCCTTAATCCTTACAGAAGAGTAGACTAGAGACATGGAGGTTGAGAAGATGCATTATCCTCCAATGTAGGATGTCAATAAGGCATATGCACTGAAACGGGTTGGGAATCATCTAAGAACAAGAAAATGAAAAGCAGGGAAAGCACAGAGCCTTGTGCTCTATCATCAATAGTTTGAATATTCGAGAGAGGTCAAGACCCATAAGATTAGCCCCTTCTTCTCTCACATAAAAATTGAAAAGCTAGTTAAACCATGCTTTTATAATAGTACAATAAAGTAAGGTCATTCTTCCATGTATGCCAATATGAACATTCACATGTGCAGCAATTTATGCTATGGTAAGCCATAAAAACAAAGAAAGAGCAGTTGGTCATATATATTCTTAGGGAATTCAAAAGCCCAGAATCAATGACTAGAAAGTCACTGAGTGAGCAAGAAGATGTCTTGAAAAAGTGGCCCTGACATTGGAACCATGTTAATAGAGTTACTTCTCCAGCTCAATTTGTAGCATTGATGGTAACATTTTCACTGAGGATACTGTTAATCAATAATGTGACTGACAATGGTAAACAAAAGGAGTACTTCTTTTCCAGTGGCATTTGTGACCTGCCCTTGTGCTGTTGGTTCTTTGTGGCTCTATTTCACTTAAGCCCTGCAATTTCAGTCTTTCCTGTTGCATTATATGAATGCTGATGTCAATTTAAAAGGTAAAGATCCACATCAGCCTACTGTCTTCACCAACATAAATGGTATCAACAGTCACAGGTAATGCAAAGTAAACATTAATGCCATTCTGGTTAATTTCCATTCCAATTGAAATATCCCTATTGAGTTTGGTGGTTTGTTTTTACACTAACCAATAATGGGAATGTACTTGAATACTTCTCAGAATACATAATGTTTCTAAATATCAGGCTTATTTACAATTATTTTATATGTGTGACAATTTTAACAAACTTTTAGTACTTAATTTAACTAGTGTGTCTTCAGATTCAAAACTTCTTACATACAACTCTACAAAGGAAAGACACAAAATGTCCTTCAAGAGCTGAGGAGTTTTCCATAGACTTAAGAAATAAAAAATCATTGATAGCTATCTTTGACTCAAGACAAGTAATTTGAGACAACTTTTACATTAGTACTGAGACATGTTTTAGTAGCCTAACAAATTATTACACTTTTCATTTGGTCATATTCAAGAGTAGGGAAGTTTGGAAAGGATGTACAAAGGTGAGATTTTTGAATTATTTTCTAGATATTTTTTATAAATCGAGTATGTGGTTTTAGCATAACTTGAGCTCAACAGGTATGAAGAATGCAAAACATTCCAAAATAAGCAGCATTGTTCCCTGAGGTAGTGATCTTTTAAGAAATTCAAGGCAGTTCTGAATGAATTGTAAAGAGAAAAAAGAAATCCTTCCAGTGATCAGAACAGAGAGTTGTGGTTCACTGGTTCTGGTTCTATCTCAAAGAACTCAGGACCACATGGAAGCTTGGCAGATAAAAAAAAATCCTGAGGCCTAGTGACTGGTCAATTATGAGTTGTAATTCAACAGTCTCTACAGTTGCCAGAGAAACCAACTTGGGAACTGTGGTACCTTTTGAGAGATGACTAAAGAGTGGCCACAGCTGGTTAGCATACAGTGCAAAGAATAGCATTTGATGCATGTGCCAAGAGTACAGGCTCTTCTTTGTATTTACCAACTGCTTGATTAGCAAAATGAGGTGCAGAAGCATCTGGTTATGTCAGCCTACCATGGCTCTCCAGTCCACAACTGACCCTTTACTGCTGTTAAGCTGTAAAACTGCTACTTCGGAGACATGAATCTGCCACATTTCAAGGATATGACATCTGTTGAGAGCAAAACTATGAAAACAAAACAATTCCACATAGCAGAGAAACACCTTGACAAATATAAAGGCTTTCAATCATGTCAAACTGTTTAAAAGGACCACTTTTCCATATTTCTCCAGATACTTAATGTTCCTAACATAAGAATAGAATAAATATAGGGCAGAAATCAATATTCTGCACATCAAATTGTTCAAACCTGCCACTGCAATCAAACTTTCTTTTTCTCTACAAAGAGCTCAGAGGTAGTGTCTCAGTTCAAGGATGAAACACACTGCTCCTTCTCAAAATATAAATATAGATAACAGAAACATTAATTTCCTAAGAATTTAGCTGAAGAATTGTTTTTAGCTGTGTTCTCAGCATCAGTTTTCTCTGGTTAGATTGAATGATTCCTTTATAAGTGACCTTGTCAGTAAAACCCCTAATAATTGGTAACTTTTTAACACTTAGTAATTGATAAAGAAGACCCTTTCTCATGATTTAGTTAGAAATAATGTACACTTTTTAAAAAAGATTATTTTCCTTGAACTCTAATACCCATTAAAGCTGTTATATTAGTAACCCTGAAGGCTGGAAGTGAACATTTAGCCACAAACGTCATAGAGCAGGAGAAGCTTCCTTTAGATGCCCAGGAAAGGGAAGTGAAGAGACCACAGTCCCCAACTCCAACTGACAAAAGCAGGAGGGGTCTGACAGGCCTGTTTGAGGCAGAGCTGAGGGTTTTCCTGGAGGAGGATGCATCCCTCCAGCTCATTCCCCGGGCCAGTGATGCTTTTTACTCTTCTCTCCTACACTTTAAACAAATTGCATTAAAATAATCCTGGGTTCTTTGCTTTGATGATTAGTGGTTCTTAGCATAGTATTCAGGACCTTCTTTCTCAGACATCCTTGCAGTCATTGGCCTGGTCCCTCCAAGAACTCTCATGAATAAAATAGCTGACTCCACAAGGCTGGACCTTCTTAAATTCTTTTATTTAATAAAAATTTGTTTTGGTGTACTGGGTTTTAAACTCAGGGCCTCTCACTTGCAAAGCTGTCTCTCTGCCACTTGAGCCACACCTCTAGTCTTTGTTTCTTTTGTTATTTTTCAGATAAGGTCTTTCCCATTGTTGCCCTAGCCTGGTTCAGCTTCAGACAGCAATGTTGCTACCTGTGGTCATCCATGTAGATGGCACCATATGCACACATCACCACCCCCAGCTTATTTGTTAATCATCTTGCTAACTTTCTTCCTGACCTGCCCTCAAATTGTGATCCTCCCTGTCTCCTTAGTACCTGGGATTGGAGGTGTGAGGCACCTCACCCACCGCCCAGCTTAAAAATCTGGAAATTCTAATGATGATGTTTGTGTAAATGTCAGTCTTTTGTGAAGAATTTCTTAAAGTTTATTGATTTCTGCTAATGTGATATCTGGTAGAAGGAAGGCTGAAAATAATCAGCAATTTGACATATTATGGAACAAACAAAGGCTCTAAGATTGTCATTTTTTTGTTGTTTGTTTTGTTTTCCCTGTCTGGGGAATCTAAAACAGGCCTTGCACATGCTTGGCAAGTGGTGTATCATTGAGCTGTATCCCGAGCCTGCCACTTCTTGCTATCAAATAACAAAAATTTTCTTTGTGTGATTTTTTTAAGTGTTAGTATTTTTCTCAGATATTTATTATTCTGAAGAAATAGCTCATGAAATACTATTTTAGCACACTTATTAATGTAATGGGATAAAACTGTTTGCACTATTAGCTTTATTCAAAAACCCATTTTTTTTGCTTCTGGAGTCATATATGGCATATAAATCTAGCAGTCAAAAGATAATAGAATATTTCAGCATTCATGAAAAATAGAGTGCAATATGCTTGCTTCCTATATTCATTGAATTAAAGATTTGATTATTCAATTTCTATTTAAAATATTCTTCACCTAAAACTTTTTCTTGTCAGAAAAGTACATGGAAATTTGTTAGTTTATGGAACCTTTTTGAATGAATATATCACATGACTCTATATACTCATATTTCTCCATAAAAATCAAAAGTACTTGAGGAAAATGTGTTGTCTACTTATATTTTAATGACACTTTCTGATATACATCTCAAGACACTAGAAGACAGAGTTCATTCTTATTTAATTATTTTTAATCACGTTTCTTTCTTTGGATAGTACACTGTCTCCCTTTTTTCCTTTACTATGTATAGTAAGGTCTTGTATGCATATCGCAGGGAGAATGATGACAATAATAGTAACTGAAGAGCTACAGAAGAAATTGGTTGGCAAATAATGAGTCATAAATGTCAAAAAGTTGCACAAATATTAAGATGTAGAATAGTCACCATATTCTTAGTTTAACAATTACAGGGAGACTCCTTGAGGAGGATCCAAAATGGCAACTGGGACACAGACACAGACTGCGTGAGCTCCATGAATCAGGGACTTTGCTGAGACACTGGAGTCATGCTTGGCGGAAGTAAAGCACCAGGAAGAGCTGAAACTTCTGCACCCTGAACCCCTAGCACCTGGAAGGCTTCTCCATGCCACCATACACTGAAGCAACTGGTGGGCTGCCACCCCCACACCACTGGCCCGCTGGGCCTCCACCTACCTGCCAGCCCATTGGTACACCAACCACTGCACCGCAGGCCCACTGGGCCACCACACACCCACTGGCCTACCACCCTCCTGCTGGCTCCCAACGTGCTTGGGAGACCTTCAGCAGACCAAAAAGAATACTTTCCTGATGGAGCCACACTTGGCAAAAAAAAAAAAAACAAAAGGAAGAAACAAAACTCCAAAACCCTGAACCCCCAGTCCATAAAAAGCTACTCCACACCACTTTAAACTGAGAAAAGAGGAGGGCTCCAGCACCACCAGATGGTGGCTCCAAACCTGCCTAGGAGACAAAGATAAATAGGATTGCATGCTAAAGGAGTAACACCAGAATTACTAAGACTGAAATTTTACTGTTCCTGAACTGAGAACTTTTTTTTTCTTTTCTTTAAGTGTTTGTTTGTTTTCTTTGCTGTTTGATTATCCACCATCTCTCCCTGTTGATTTCTTTGGTTTTCCTTTTTTTTCTTTTTTCTCTTTCTTTCTTGGTTTTGTTAGTTTTACTATTGTAAATTAGCTAATACTAAGTTACACATAGACCAGGGACAGAAACAGTAACAAGTGGAATGATGGGAAGACGAAAAAGGGATGGAAACCATTCTTCCCACCAAAAATAAGTTAGTACAAGATACAGAGGGAAATGAAGAAAATGATACCCAGCTCCAGACTCCAACAAAACAAAGATAAACTATACCAAGGAACCCAACGAAGCCCACAAGAACAGTCTGAAAGAAGAAACCCTGCAAGTAATCACTGAGAATTTTATGGAATGTTACTACACATGACAACAAAAATGTACAAGAGGCACTCAAGAAATTCCAAGAGGACAGAATAAAGAATATGAGAAAACACAAAAACAAATAAATGAAATCATAGAAGCCCTAAATAATTCCTGTGAAAGGAATATGCAAGAACTCACTGACTCCATCAAAAGAACAAACCTGAGAATCATGGGCATTGAAGAAGGAGAAGAGGTGCAAGCAAAAGGAATTCATAATATAGTCAACAAAATAACAGATTATTTCCCAAATCTTGAGAAAACTAAGCCCATTCAGGTACAGGAAGCCTCCAGGACACGAAACAGACTTGACCCAAAAGAACTACCCCACGACATATTATCATTAAAATAACAAGCACAGAGAATAGAGAAAGAATATTGAAGGCTATAAGAGAGAGAAAACAAATAACATACAAAGGTAAACCCATCAAAACCACAGTAGGTTTCTCAACAGAAACCTTAAAAGCAAGAAGAGGATGGAGTGAGGTCTTCTGGGCACTGAATGAAAATAACTTCAACCCTAGGATACTCTCTCTACCCAGAAAAACTATCATTCAAAATAGATGGAGCAATAAAAGTATTCCATGATAAGCAGAAGTTAAAACAATATATGACCACCAAGCCACCACTACAAAAGATTCTCCAAGGAACTCTGCACACAGAAGGTGAAAGCAAACAAACCATGAAAGGGCAGGAAGTACCAAACCACAAGAGGAGAAAAGGCAAGCAACACTTATTCAGCTGCACACAATCAAACCCTTAAACAACAAAGACAACTAAATGATGGGAATCACCACATACCTTTCAATACTAACCCTGAATGTTAATGGACTTAATTCTCCTATGAAAAGACACTGTTTGGCAAACAGGATTAGAAATGAAGATCCAACAAACTGCTGCCGACAGGACCAATCTCATCTACAGAAACAAGCACTGGCTGAGGGTGAAAGGCTGGAGAAGATTTGCCAAGCCAATGGCTCCCCAAAACAGGCAGGGGTAGCAATACTTATCTCAAAGTAAACTTCAAATTTATATTGATTAAATGAGATAAAGAAGGACACTCCATACTAATAAAAGTGAAAATACACCAAAAGGAAATAACAATTATCAAGCTATATGCACCCAATCTCAATGCACCCAATTTCATCAAACATACTCTGAAGGACCTAAAAACATATATAGACTTCAACACAATGGTAGTTGGAGTCCTTATTACCCCCCTATCACCAATAGATAGGTCATCCAAACAAAAAAAAATCAATAAAGAAATTCTAGAACTATATCACACCATAAATCAAATGGACTTAGCTTATGTCTACAGAACTTCTGCTCCAATTTCTGCACAATATTCAATCTTCTCAGCAGCCCATGGAACTTTCTCCAAAACTGATCATATCTTAGAGCACAAAGCAAGCCTCAGCAAATATAAGAAAACAGAAATAATCCCATGCATTCTATCTGATCACAATGTATTAACACTAGAACTCAACAACAAAAACAACAGTAAAAATATGCAAACAATTGGAAGATGAATAACACATTGCTCAATGATCAATGGGTCATTGATGAAATAAAAGAGGAAATTAAAAGATTCCTGGAAGTTAATGAAAATGAAAACATGATCTACTGGAACCTATGGGATGCAGCAAGGGCAGTCCTAAGAGGAAAGTTTATAGCCATGACAGCATATATTAAAAGGTCAGAAAGATCTCAAATCAATGATATAATGCTACACCTCAAACTTCTAAGAAAGCAAGAACAAGAAAATTCCAAACCAAGCAGAAGGAGAGAAATAATAAAAATAAGAGCTGAAATCAATGAAATAGAAACAACAACAACAAAAAAACCATACAAAGAATCAATGAAACAAAAAGCTGGTTCTTTGAAAAAAATAATTAAGATTGACAGACCACTGTCAAACCTAACTAAAATGAGGAGAGAAAAAACCCAAATCAGTAAAATCAAAAATGCAATAGGGAAGATAACAACAAACACTTTGGAAATCCAGGAAATCAGCAGAGACTACTTTGAGAACC